>NC_056558.1:9979590-9996443 GCF_013358625.1 Macadamia integrifolia | reverse complement strand
AAAAAACCCCTAGATCTCTCTCTCTCTCTCTCTCTCTCTCTCTCTCTCTTCTGTTCGTCCTTTATGAGTTTTAGTTTTAAATGATATTAAAGGTTTCTTAGAATCGTTGTGGAGAGACATAGACATGAAGAGGATTATTCACCGTCAACGCTGTGATGAAGAGATAAACCTAATCATCGTATCGCACAGGCTGGCGTTGCGGGTGTTCCTAATGAAATGGTTCACGTGGACTGTGGAGCAATTCGAGAATCTAAACAATTTCAACAACTGTGAATGTCGGGTTGCTCAATTGGGTTCCGGTGGAGAGTACAGCCTCGGTATTAATCATTCCGAGGAAGAATTCATCCAATGGGGACTTTCACCAGAAATGATCGCCGACCAGAAGTGGTATGACTCAAATTCGCCGGAAAATCCTTCACCTGGACCTGCAACTACAATGGAACATCTTTTATCGAGTCACCTTCTTTCCTTCTACCCCAGTAAATCCTTTAGGTACCGAGAGTTACAGCCTAACGTGTCTTCCATTTCTCCAGCCACAATCGAGAACGGGTTAGCCTCCGGCGATGCTACATCCACCTCCAGAGATTTCGACCGCGCCACAGCCAACAAGGGGGATTGGAATGACAAGTGCTCCTGGTATCTCGACACCTTCTTCGATCATCTTTCCTGTAACTCCTCCGACTCCGACGATAATGGTAATCTCCCCTCCGACCAAAATGGGGCAAAGGAAGCAATACCTTTCGCCCCTGCTGTTCCTGAGTAGTTAATCTCTACGCGGCTGATCGTAGTAAAGACAAACACAGAAATTAGATTGGAACTTTGGAAGTGAAAGCAACATCCACAGAAATTAGATTGGAAAAAAAAGGAGTTTTAACTTTAAAAAAATATTTTTTTAACAGATCGGGTCGGATCGGCCAATCCGGATCAGTATCCGATACCCATCTCAGGATCAGTCTGGTATCGGGATCGGTGTCAGCCAAAACCAATCCGATACAGCCAATCCAGCTGATCTGATACCGATACTTGATTCCTTGGCGAGGAGCAATAGAGACACCACAATCTTATCCCTTATGATTTATAACAGAAACGATTAGTGGACGATATCACCCTTAGAATCTATACTTTTTTTGTTTTTTGGGTAACAATATACTCTTTTAGCATTCAAAATGCAAACAATTCAAGAGTCGTACAAATTGTTGGGTTTTTATAGGTTTAATCGATTTAGAATGATGTACATGTTATGTGGCTAATATGATTTGTATTTGTATTCTAAATACTATAGGATTGTTCATATGATTCTATGGAATAGAATTCCTAACACAAAGATCAACAACTTTCAAGTGGCTTCTGGATCCCACCATGTGCTATGGCTTCGTGGCTCTTTTCTACTCTGTCTTTTTTTCCTTTCCTTTCTTTTATATTCTCAAAAATAAAAATTATGCAATTATGTAGGGAAAATATAATTGTAAGGAGTAACCAACAATGAGCCAAGGTGGCTAATGCTTGAGATTTTACCTAACTCTTATTTCTTCAAAAGATTTGATTACCTGATGACCACCATTATCGGATAATGAATTGACAGACTTTAGACTTAGGAAGAAGTTTCACTGAACCATGCGGTGAGATTCATTATGTGATCTTAGGGTCCAAGATCCCATGTCCCCCTCCCCTTACCCCCTCGAATAGCCCTGATGCCATGTGTTGAAAAAAGAGCCACAAGGAAGTCCTTGGACTTATTTTGTTTTTCTCATTCTTTCTTTAACCTTGCTATTTATGTGGTCCATCCCCAAATCCCCCATCAAATGGAAATAAGGTTACCGGCCCTTCACTGTGTGAGATGTTGGCAATAACTTTTGGAATGATAGAAGGAAGTTTCATTCTGTATATTATTTTTTTAATTAAAGTTGAATTCACTATACTGTGTGTATCTTCATTTGCCAAACTGTTGTGTTAAAGGTAAGTAAATATTTAACAATCCTTTTAAGTAAATATTTAACAATATCATCATCATTATCCATGAAAATCTTCAATACCGTAGACGATGTAATGGCAAATAGGGTTGGTTAGCCTTGCATTAGATATGAGTAAAATATATGATCACCTGAAAATGGGGTTATCTTCAGGCTACTTCTGAATTTCCCTGATTTAACGATCAATGTTGTGATTCAATAGGGTATTTTGTATTCTCATGTACATACTCTTTTAAAATTAATGAAGTGTTTCTAAACGGGTATGTCGGAGAGTTGAGACTAGAGAGATGAGACCCAACTGGCTAACTAGCCAAAGGGGCACTGTAAATCTGTAATATTATAATGGAGTCCGCCATCACCGCTCAGATATTCTGCTAAGAAGTCTAAAAGAGAGTCAATTGTTTTGGGCTGGGGAGGATGAAGCAAAAAAAATCCATTATATAAAATTGGAATTTAGTGACTTCCTGTTGGAATCTATTCTGTTAAATTTGTCATATATTTTTTCGGGTGATAGAGCTTTGCCGGTCTAGTGTAGACAACATTAGCGTCCGGGGTCAATGGAAAAATATGCTGAAGATGTTTTCCGAATGGGGTCAACGGGGACCATTTCACACCCTATCTGGTTGTTTATTGACCAGATTGACAGGTTTTTCTTATTTTTTCTTCAGACAAAGGCAAATGCTTCAATAAGATTACAATCTCCCAAAGCTATCATTTATGGGCGGAAGAAGCTATTATCCACCGGACATGAATAGCTCCCCAAATAATTATTAGAGAATACAAGAACTTTTAACGTGCATTTTCCCTTCCCTCTCTCAAATCCATGTAACACTCGCCAGAAACTTGAATCTACGATGATTATAAAGTTTCTTGTTTGACAAGCTGCTTCAAAAATCTATGCATAGACGTCATCCATGCAAGAAACAAGCATATCCATATCAATAAATTCCTTTTCATTGATGTGTATTCTGGAAAAAAGAAAAAAACGAAAGAGAGAGAGAGAGAGAGACGCAAAAAGAGAAATTATCTTGTACCACCCCACTTTGCAAAAAATATCAACTGCACCCCTGATGCATAACACCGTTAACTTAGAACTAGAACACACCCTTTTGATCCTGTTATGTCTCTCTTCATATTCATCTTCTTCATTCCTCCTACCAACAAACACGATAGCCCTGCCCCTTCCCTCAGAACGAAAAAGGCATTTGAAAGTCTTTAGCTTTGCTCTTGATATTGAACCATTTCCTAACCAGAGTCTTGGACCATGAGAGCTTCATTGGAAGGAAAAAGAAATAGAAGAATCAGAAATCTGAAAATTTTAAAGAGAGATAAAAATGAAAAGGCAAAAAAGGCAGAAGCAGAAGAGTACAGGGTAGGGAACAAGAGATCCTAGTAGCATTCTGTCAATACCTCGCTTTTCTTCGAGTTCCCATCTCTCATTGTTTTACCAATTCCACATACAGCTCTCCTAATTAAAAATATTGTACTCCCCTGTTATTTTTGTTAGTAAAGTATTCTCAGTTCTGTTTATAATGAACCCAGAAATAAGTCCAACAATGAGAATCCTTAAGTGCTCATATCTCCGATCTATAGAACAGAAGAAAAGAACAAACGAAGATGAATATAAATGGACTTGAAGGTGCTTCAGGTGTATGCCACAATAAATGAGAAATAGTCTCTAGTTTCGACAACCTACAGTAGAACAAAATAGTACCAGGTAACAGGTGATGAGACAGAGTAAATGGATGCACGGTAATACCAAGAAAACCCAGAAAAAGAAACAAAACCAAATGGAAATGCTCGGGAAATAGTGGACAGGAATCCCAATTTATGGGTTCTCTGCCAAAGAGACATGATGATTAAAGTATAGACTTAGCAATCTGTTTCTCTGGATCTCTGGTTTTCTCAGTCAAAGAAGCTCACTGCCTCATAAGGAGTAAGGACTCAACGACATAAGCAACGATTGGGCAGCATCCTTGCTGAGTTCACCACCAAAAGAGAACCAAAGAAAGAATAGAAAGGAGAAGAGAAGGTCCCAAATTCATAATTGAAAGAATAGACAACATTGTAACACGAGAAAGGCATCTCACACTCAGATCTCTAAGAACAAAACTGTAGAAAGACAAATTTTCTGCTCCAACTTGATTTCAGTAAGAGTAAGAGACTTTTTTTAATCTCTACTAGGTCTACTAGGTCACTATTAATTAACATAGAGAGAGAGAAGCCTTAAACCTGCAACTCAATGTTTTGATCGGTTCAATTTGGGGGTTTTAACATGGCAAGGTAAAACAGTAAGTTCTCAAGGGTAAACATAACATTTAGAAAATATTACACTAGTCGGCATTTGGTTTATGGTTGATGTTCATTGCTTAGGAATCTCAATCATTATACTTTTGGTTTGCATCATACCTGAGTTGTAAATTCTGATTGTTGTGGGATTCTTATTTTCAGTACCCGAGTTATTTCCATTCTAGGGGAAGGCTCTTGGTTTCACATAACTTCCTGAATCGTCAAAAGTTCAGGTTCGATGTATGGTTCCCCAGTGTTGTAGGCAAAGATGCAAATCCAAAAGGTTTCTATGAGCTCCATGGCTACACATACTCCATAGTCCATAGCTTCCATTTTCTTTCTCTCAGAAGTGAGGTGTTCTCAGTAATATAGAGGTAGAAAGACATCTGCTTGAGCTTCTACCAGTCCCACACCTAGATAAAGGTTTAGGGGAATCAGATCACAACTTGTGAACCACGCAGCCAGCATTCCAAGAACGTCAGGCAAGACACTTAAGCTTCGATAATGGAACAATTAAACCAAGGCAGGAGCACCTCAGACAAAATGAAACAAAAATTAAAATACAAGCAATTCCTATCCCCATACACGGTTTTATCTAATAAGAACTCCAGGCTGAGCAGGAGTGCAGGAGAATAACTGACCTAGAACCAAAATGCAAGCAATTTGATGAATGTGCAAATATCTAATGACACCATAAGAGAACTAGCTTCAACCTCACCAAACCTAAAAGTGGGTAAACCTAAGACTTAAAGACCAGACTCCTAAAGTGAGTCCACTGGCCAACATACATTAATGAAGAAGTGTATTCTAATATAGGTCAATAGGTATGCCTCTGAAAATCTGTGTGGATTTGAAAGCCTGATAGATGACTCTAAACTATCTCTTGCCAAAGAGGACAAGATCAAACACTAGTTGGCCCAATAATATTTTCAGGAAAAGCTTATTACACTTCAATCAAACAAGCTAGAATTGCCAGCAGCATCCTTGGCATCCCCACCTTCTGCTCTTGTAATTAAGTTTCTTTTGTTAAGTTAAAGAATTAGAAAAATGCAAGCATATTTAATCTGCTGCAGGTCCCAAAACTTAATAATTATGTAATCCAAGAACTAAAGTACGCCAGTCAACTTTCAAAAACAAAGAAAAGAAAGATTATACACAAAAAAGATTGCCAAAAGAATCTTCCAACACCAATTTTGTCAATCTGATTTGAACAACACTAAACCAAGAAAAGGAAAAAATATTAATCTGGGCCAATCTCCCCATTGCAAAGGTTGATATTTCCCTAAGTTGTACATCTGGAGATTCCAGCATCTCAATCAAAGGTCTGACAGCACCTCTATGTACAATGTACACTTGCAAGACCTGATTATTAAGAAACTACCTTATTTCTTTCCGAAAGGGGACTGGGAGGATACAAACTAATAACAGCAGCCCCTTAAAAGGTTAGAAGCAAGAGATTGGCCAGAAAAAAAAACTTATGGTTAGCAGTGAAAACTTAAAATATAGAAGCAGAAGCCCCCTCTAACTTAGGAAAGGTCAAGAAAAAGAGGATATGATGATTGTTATTCACCTTGCAATCTGAATCCCTTGTAGCAAAGCTGCCTCCCTTTGGCTCTCCCAACAGCAGGAACTATCATCAAACATAAAATTTAGAATCTCTGAAAGAAGGAAATCATTGTTCACAGCAGCTTATGGTAATAACAGCTATACAGCAACTATGGTTAGACCATGTCTAGCTGAACCAACTTGAGAACACACAAAGATGATAAGAGTCCTCCAAAAATAAGAAATACCTTCATCCCATGACAGGTAATAAAGCCCCAGCAAGGAGAACTTCTTTCTTATAGTAGGGAACAAGTGGACCAGATTATCAATGACGCCAACCTGTTCAAGACACAAAAAAATTACTGTAGAAACCGGAATCTAACACTGATGCTGGCCCTATATGCCGAAGACTTTTCAATTCATGAAAGAAATTAATAAAATGAATTCCAGTTCATGCACTCCAAAATTCCAATCCATTCCTAAGTACAGCACTAGATTGTTTGCTAAATTGCGTCTTAGCCTTGTTTAGATCATAAACACATATAAAAATCCCCTTACTAAGCTTTATAAAAGTCATCCACATGGGCCATAATTTTGGTCATTTCAAACATAGACAGTCAACCAAGAGTTTTGGGTGATGTGAGAATCCAACAAGGACTACGTGGCCATAAAATCATATCAGATGTGCAAGAAAATCAATCATAATTGAGTCAAAGGGCCTCGGACCACACTGTATTTACTTAAAATGAGTACATCTTAGTTCATCCAACGAATAAATTTCAAAAACAGAGACTACGTTAGGACAATTAACAAGAGTACATTTCCATAGAGTGGTGCATGAATTACTCTGCAAATAAAGGGATCTTCAGGGATCAATTCACTCAATATCTAATTTCAGAAATTGAAAAATGGAATACATACATTAAGCCATAAGCAAATCCAGTAAGATCAAGCAAGGAATCAAACATGATTGAATGCAATACTAAATAAAAAAAATAAGGCAGTGGACTGTTGGAGACTGACACTGAGTTCAACTCTCTCACCCCAAGCTGAGCAACCACGAGTGGCAGGGTTGTGAGACCCATATGACTCATCCGCCGGAAGCCCACAAGAGCCAACACTGAAACGAAAATCCCCACCAAGCCTCTGGTTGGGCACCTTGGCCCCAAGAGCTGAAAAACAGGGGATTGCATGCCCCCCTTTTGAAAACTCACATTCGTGACTCGCACACATTCGCGACAGATCCCATTCAAGCATTTGAACGAGCACATCACACGAGCAGCAACTGCCCAACAACACAACGCAAGTCAAGCAATTTCCAAACAGAGATGACATCCTTTTCAAAGTAAAGGATAATTGCATGAAATCTTACCAGATTCAAGCCGTTTGTTTAAGTATGGGTCAAGAGGTGGCTTAGGAGTTAACCTTAAGAAAGAATATATAAAAGACTGAACCTGACAGCGTCTCTAATGAACAACAACACGTAGAACATAATGGAATAACGGAGGAGCGAGGGGAATAACGAAGGAGCAGTCTGAAAACCATAACATAATAACGAAGGAGAGAGCCATAACCAACCAGAGGGAATAAGGAAGAAGCCAACAGGAGGGAAAAACGAAGGAGCGAGCCATAACCAGCAAATGGGATGAATAATGAATGCCCCCAAGGAGAAGAAAAAGGCCAAGGAATGACCAGACATATGGAGAAAGGTAAAATAATAATGACGAGAAATCATGATACTAAAAAAATGGAAAAGGAGTGAAAAGACTTCATTAAAGTAAGAAACGAACGAGGAGATATGAAAGGAGAGAAGGAAGATGAAAGATTGACGCAAGAAATGCATAATGAGAATACGCAAAAATGACACCGTCAAAAGAAGATCGGCTCCCCTCGCTTCAGATACCCACCTTTGGGTATCATTAATTCTATTGGTATGGCAGGAAAGACAAAAATAGAAGGAAACAACGTAAATATAAAGACAATAAGGAACAAAAAAATAAGAAATAAAATATGTCAATTTCGACTTCAAAAGCTCCGTAACCCAACACTTGGGTCGCAAATTTATTGATACGGATTTTGACTCGAAATGAATACGCCCTTGAATTTGAGTTGAAGTTGTAGACGGCAGGTTCAGGTTTGTCATGCATTGAAAGATCACAAGGCGTAGCTCTGATCTGAATCGAAGCCGTATACAGCGCAGTTTTGGTATGCATTGAAGCAGCACCTTGCTAAAGAGAACTCTGTCTTCAGTTGTATTTAGCTCGTCAAAGCTTGGGTTTAATAATTGTGAAAAAACAATTGCAGCACTAGCAGACACTGACATATTAAAATGTCGAAGTGAAAAAGCTTCAGCTAAATCTACCATGTCAAAACCTATGGGTAAGAATTTTGATAATTGGTAATGAATATGAAGTTGAATTAGAGGAGAGGCCAGCTTTGGGAGGCATCGAAGCATGTTATGCCCATTAAGTTCAATGCGACGCAGAGATGTCATATTCTCCATTGACCTTGGTAGATTCAGAAGCTCATGGCAAAGTGAAAGATCCAATACTTCCAGTTTCTTTAACAGTCCAACACAATCAGGAAGTACTTTAATATTTGTTCCGGTCAAATAAAGCTCCACCAAAGATTCTTGAAAGTTACCAATGGACTCAGGGATCTTGTTGAGTGAGATGCAATGGCTGAGCATTAACTTTTGGAGAGAACTCAACCTACATATACTGCCTGGGAGTTCTTCAAGAGAGGAGCATCTTTCCAAGCTCAAGTAAACAAGCTCCTGATTCTGCCCAATGGAATCATGTAAATTAACTAAAGAACTGCAATTATCAAGATACAACCTCTCTAAGCGAGGAAATCCAGAGAAGTTGGGAGACTTAGATAGAGATGAACACCAACTGAGTTTAAGAACCTTCAATTGTTGAAACAACTGTCAAGCAAATATATGAAAATAAAAAATTAATGTCCAATATTAATACTCGATTATAAAATATTGAGATAAGAAACGATAAAATGCCACACACCTGATTTTCAGGCCAGCTATTCCAAGCTTGTTTAAATTGGCCATGACTTAAGTCGAGCATACCTAATTCTTCATGACAAAATTCAGCAGATATTTCGTCCAATGGGCATCCGCGCCATCTAAGCCATTTTAACCCAGAAGGAAGACATTGAAAGCTCCCCTTCAAGGTTGCTCCATCGACTTGTAGTAATCTTAGCTTGGACATCTTCTCAAAGCCATTTGTGTGTAAACAAGTATTGTCTTTTGAATTGAAGCTAAGCAAGATACCCTCAACAATTTCATTCCCCTATAGTAGAAAATTATACCAAGTAAATAAAAATAAATAGACACAAAAATTTAAAGGCTTTGGAAATATAGTCCATACTGATTGCGTTTGGTCTTAATGCACTTTATTTCAGTATGTACTGAAAATATTATATCACATGCTAACCAAGAGTAAGAGCATAGGGAAAATAAAAATAAAAAGATACATGTAATTAGCTTTTACCTTACCACCATGTAATATTTTCATGATTATGTCACGAGACCATAACCTGCTTTGCATACCAGGTTCCGTAGGACTTTGATTGTAGACGATTGCCCTTCCCATGTCACGAATCTGATTGTGCATCCACAACTCTTTCGACTCATTAAACCTTAAGAGGGATTTTCTCTTGAGACCTTCCATTCGGCATCTCGGTTCAAAACCACAAGCTTCCCATATGGAGATTACAGTTTCTTCCTTCTCTCCTATGAAAAAGCAAGCAGCATCGAGAAAAATAGTTTTCTCAATATCATCTTGTAGATTATCGTAGCTTATTTTTAACTTTCTATAGACATCATCATGAGGAATTTGTTTCAACTTCCGATGCATGCTTTTCCATACTTCTTTATCTTTTGTGAAAGATAAATTAGAACCCAAAACCTCCAAGGCTAAGGGCAAGCCTCCTGTAGTGCATACTATATCAACTGAAAGCTGCATATAATCATCAGGAGGATGATTCGTTGAAAAAGCATGTGAGCTGAAGAGTCGAAGACTTTCTTCCTTATTCAATTCTTTGGGCTCATATATTTTTCTACTATTTTTAATAACTCCACATAAAACGCTCTGATCTCTAGTTGTTATGATTATCTTACTTTCTGGGCCAAACCAATTGAGATCACCAGCCAATGCTTTTAATTGGTTATGATCACCCACATCATCAAGCATGAGAAGAGTATCTGTTTTTTCAAGAAATTTTTTTATCAAACTTGATCCTTCTCTAGAATTGGATATTTTAATTTTTTCCCCAGAAATCTTTTGCAAAATTATCTTTTGCAAGAAAACCATACCATTTGGTTGTGATGCTCCCTCTCCAATGTTTTCAAGAAAACAACTCTTACTAAAGTTTCTAAAGATGCGATTGTATACGGTTATCGCAATAGCTGTCTTCCCGATGCCACCCGGACCACATATCCCTAGAAATTGAACATCCTTAGAACTGATATTTGAATATAGTAGGGATAACACAGATTTTACCCGGGATTCCAAACCGACAGGGTGTTTAACACCAATCAGAGGGACCATATTCAATCGGATCCAAGCTTGTTGAACAACTGAATTCACTAACTCTGATAGATCCCTGCAATTAGTTCATCGAAAAAAGGGAAGTCACAACTCACGATTCAATTGGAAGTGAAACTCAAATCGTAAATTAAAGAAAATATGAAGAAGTGGTTTTGAGGGGACTGGGACTTACCCATCCTGGAAAACCCATCCACTCTTGTCTCCCACCGCTCGCAAAGCTTCCTTCCATCTTCTCAGAGTTTTAAGTGCCTCCTTGCCATGTCTGTGAGGCGAAATCTCAAAACAACCAGTTTGATTCTTAACGTCCGATGTCCTGACCTTGAAGAAAATGGGAAAAATGACTTGCCCATTGGTTCTATGACATTCTACCATCTGAGCAAGCTCCTTGAGGCACCAACTACTCTCTGTGTATCTCTTAGAGAAGACAGCAATCGAGAGGTCTGAGACTTTTATTGCTTGGAGAAGCTCCCCAATATCTTCTCCTTTCCACAGATCTTTGCTGTCAATGAAAGCATGAATTCCTCGAACCTTGAAAGCATTGTAAAGGTGGCCAACGAAGGTATCGCGGGTGTCTTCCCCTCTGAAGTTGATAAACACATCATAGCTTGTAGATCCAACCCGTGACGCCATGAAGACCAAAGTTGCAGATAGAGAGATGTTGTGTCTATGGTTTTGTTAAGGAGCTCTAATCTTGTGCGAATTGATTGACATTGGGTGAAGAAGATAAATGATTATTGGAAAAATGCTTCCCTGCGAAAGAGAAGAGAAAAGTGAGAGGAACAGGAAATTCTATAGTGAACGCGCTAAACATCTTTCGACCTTTCGGTGGTAAAAGATTTGAAGAAAAAAAAAAGGATGTAAAGAAAAAAGTTACGCGTAAGTTCCGTGTCGTTGTAATGTTGTAGGAGAGAAATTAAAGTAAAAGAAAGTAAAATTAGAAACCAGAGATTGACAGCGAGGAATAATAGAGACGACACAATCTTGGATTTAAATCCTCTGCAATTCTTCTTCATCTTGCAATTCTCATGCAATATAGAAGTAGATGCTATTCAGATCGATTTAAGAACCGAGATGATGATGATGACTACCCAACCCGTACAGAGGGGTATTTTAAAATCGTGAAACCTAACTTTACTTTCCTCCTCTTCTTCTTCTTCACTCTCTGTTATCTCTCTTCTCCTCTCTTGCACGCTCTCTCTTCTCTCTTAACGAGCTCTATCAACTGCAAAACAACTCACCCTTGAACTGGGGCAGGTGAAAGATTGGCCGTGGCATATCCAACCGAAAGAGATCCAGATTTCTCAATTACAGTGCTGGAACAAGGATTTGCTGGCAGCAAGTTTGGAATGTTCCCTTGACATGGTGACCTAGGAGAGAAAAAGGGGCGACTGAATTGCAGAAACGAATGCTGACGAAGAAGAAGAGAGATTACTTGAAGTTGCCCCAAACTTGGAGCTTTCTTGTCGAAGCTCCATATGTCCATCTTATACAATCTCGCCCCACCACTCAAAAAATGTGAACTTCCATGCATCCTATACCAGAAAAGGAGACCTGAAATTGAGAAATGCATCCGGTAAGCAAACCAACTTCACAAGCACCAGGAGAAAAAAAAAAAAAAAAAAAGGGAAAACAAGCAAAAATCAAATACTCCTTCGATCCTATTATTCTCAAGGCAAACAAAATGATCTTAACTTTATAACGAAGATAGAGCTCGTTAAGAGAGAAGAGATAGCGTTTTTCCTATTTCATTATAGCGTTTTTCCTATTTCATTCGTTTTGCTTTTGCTATTTAAGTTCTTGATCCATTTTTGTCCCTTTTCGTTTCCTTGTTTGATCAGCACTTTATTTCAACGGATCTTTTTCGTTTTACTCAGAATTATGATTTTAATACCTGGGTTTTATATGTATGCTTGTCTTAGTGGCTCTTCATGTCCAATCTAGCTAGTAGAGTATTTCCGTAGATGATCAAGAAGCTTTTTTTCTTGGTTGTTGACAAGAGGCTGATGTTCCCCTCCGTCTCATTTATTAATTGCATCCATAAATTCCGGTTGTGCTTATTGAAGTAGATATGGTTTGAATGATTCTCTCTTTCTGTGTCTTCTTCTTCCTCACATAAGCACGGGCTGTTCCTTGACCGTTCTGGGCATTAGATTTCTGGCGTTGTAGACTTCAACGATGTGCTCCCCACCAAAGACTTCTTGTGTGTTTACCTTTGCAGGACAGTTGTGTTGGTATACGATGTCTTGCATTCTGTCACAGTTTAATTCGGAAAATATTAGTGCAACACCTCAACAAGTAGGACAGCGGTCCCGTTAGCCGATTAGTTCGAATTTTTTATTTGAGGGCAGTTGTGTATTTTCAGATTAGGGTTTTTCACTATATATTTGTAACAAGGGTTTCTTTCTCTGCAATGCAAGTAACACTGAGAGATGTGAATGACGAGTGTTGTAACTCTATTCTCCATTGATAATGAAACATACCAAACCTCGTAAATCTGTGTGCATTACTTGTTCTTTTTTTTTCATTATCTTCTGCATCGTTTTAGGGTTGCATTTCTATAAGTTGCACTGTTATTTCTATCAAAAATTGACAAGATTTTTCAATTTATCAAAATGGTCTTTTGAGTTTTAAAACTAACAACAAACTTACACCGTGTTAGACGTGGTGTTAGACATAGGGAAAGGAGGCGTAATTCGTTTAAACCATTGAATCCACGTGTAATTTTGATGAACTACAGGAGAGGGGACATAATTTTCCCTTTAATCAAATATCCCTACCAAGCAGCTGACTTGTAATTAGGTGACTACGTTGCAAGTGACCAGGCAGTAGGTGATGAAGATTCAGATAACTTTCGAGTTATACAGAGGGATTGGCTTTTCAAAGCACCATAGGAGCCCAAACACAAGAGTCATATGCAAAATAGGACAAAAAACAAAGAAGACAAGTATGATTGAAAAAAAAATAATAGGTAAAACCCCAACATAAGAACACTAATCGAATTATTTCAACAATCGAAGCAAAGACGAATACCCAAAAAACACGTAAGAAGTGGATAACTTGCAGAAGGAATCAGCTGTGGGTGTAGCTGTAGAATCAAAAGCTACAGTCTATGTATAATGCATTTCACAGAGAGAAAACACCCCCAACACCCTTTTTCTCTATCCTTTCTTCTCCTCCTCCTCCTCCTCCTCCTCCTCCAACGAAGGAACACCACTCCCTCCTCCCCTACAACCCCGCCCCCTGCCCCACCCTCCTCTCACCAAACTCACGTCACACCATAGCTATTCACCCTCTCCCCCCATCCCCTCTCCCTTTTTATCTCTTCTCCTCTCTGCAGAGAGGATAATCAACTGTTGCTCTCTCGAACTGGCTTACGCTTCTTGACTGGAACAACTCATTTACGGGGATAAGGGTGCATTGACTTCCGTTTTGGACGGGGGAGGAATCTCAATTGGGCTTCACAGTGCATTGCTGCACTTCGACTCCTAGACCACATGTGAACCAAGAAGAGGCAGAAAAAAAAAATGAGCAACACACATTTTCTAAAGCAAAAGACCCTCAGAAGAATGTTTACATGCCTTTCTATGATGTACATAGTATGATAGAAAATAGGTACTGAGATTAGAACCTTAGAGAAAAACTTCTGAGCATGGCCTCGAATATGAACAACAGTCTTTGTGTCCACATGTTCTGCATAAAAACAGAGGACTTTCAAGATCTGGACTAAAAATAAGAGAAGTTGAAAATTGCTTCAGGAATCTCCAAACTTTACTTAAGTTAACCTTCTGTCCGATGCCAAGCACGACCATACAACTTTAAGGCTTCCAGGAACTTCTTATGTTCCTCCTCTGTCCATATTTCTCGATGATTTGTGATTGTCACCTATTAACAAAACAAAGAACAATAAGCGTCCAGAAAAGAGTAAAGCAAAAGAAGTTTGCCTATCTGATACCAATTCCTTGTAACCCCCCACCCAAAAAAAATAAAATAAATAAATAGATAAATAAACTATTCCTAAATAATTTGTATAGGTCCTTATCAATCTTTCCTGTCAAAAGAACCAAATGAATAATCAACATTACTAAACCAGCTGCTTATGCTGAAATTACCTTCCAACTGTCTAATTTGTTTCTATGTGCGACATGTGTGTTCTAAAAAAAATAATTTGTTAGATCAAACACTAAGAAACACGAAAATAAAGAGACAATAGATATGTACGACACAGAGATTTAACGAGGTTCACACACAAGGGTGGTGTGCTACGTCCTCGGGCGAAGAAGAAAATGATTCACTATGCAGAAGAGAGATTACACCCTAGCAGCGGTGAGGAAAAACTCGCCCTGAAACCTTAGCTGCGTGAAAACCCTAGAATACAATAACTTTCTCAACAAGCAATAGTACATTATATATACTTCAAAATCGTGGGTTGACCCATCGGGTCGCGGTTGATCTGGTCGAACCATACCGCGGGGGCTACGCCCCCGCACCCCCATACAAGATTAGTGATGGGCTCCAAGCTTGAGCCTATCAGCCCAAGCCCTCTATTTCCATCACAGATCTCAGAAAATTTTCCCATTTAGGTCGCCACCAAAATATGTCGAATCGGGTCAATCTTCAAAACGGGTCAAGAATTCGAGACAAACTTAACATAATCGAGATTAAATTAATAGCCAGTCTTGAATAATGGACACGGATGAATCCCATCTCATTGTACCTTGTCGTTCGTCTTTTACATAATGTTAAGGAACAATAATTCCAACTTTTTTTTACCCAAAAAAATAATTCCAACTTTTCAGGTGATGCATCTCTATTAAGTTTATGGGTGAACATAAAAGAAGATGAAGTTCAGTTAAACTAGACAACAGCTTTGGTATGTATCGAAGCTTGGCATATCCACTAAATTGAATGTAATGCAAAGATGTCATATTTTCCAGTGACCTTGACAGATCCACCACTAGCCTACCACAATTTGAAAGAACCAATACCTTCAGCTTTCAACCAAAAAATAATTACCTTCAACTTTAACAATCCAACTCCATCAGGTAGCTTTAACTCTCCGTGTGACTTGTAACTAGTGAGAATGAGACTCTGAAGAGAACTCAGCCTACACATGCTGTTTGGGCGTTTCACAAAAGAATAGCAATACCCCAAGTCCAACTGAATTAGATGTTGGAGTTGTCCAATGGATTCGTGTAGAGTAGCCAACTTTGTGCAATAATCAAAATATAACCTCTCTAAGCGAGGAAATCCCGAGAAGTCCAGGGACTCAATTAGAGATGAACACCTACTAAGTTTAAGAACTTTCAATTGTTGAAACGACTGTCAAACAAAGAGATAAATATAAAATATTAATGCCCAATATTAATACTTGAATTATAAAATGAGAGAATAGATGATAAATTCCACACATGTACTTTATTTTCAAGCCAGCTATTCCAAGCTTGTTTAAATTGTCCACCACTTAAATCAAGCATAACTAATTCTCCATGATAAAATTCAGCAGGTATTTCATCGAATGGGCATCTTCTCCATCCGAGCCAACTTAACCCAGAAGGAAGACACATTGAAAGCTCCCCTCCAAGGTTGCGCCATCAACTTGTAGTAATTTTAGTCTGGGCATTTTCTCAAAGCCATGTGTATGTAAACAAGTGTTTTCTGTTGAACTGAAGCTAAGTTGGATACCTTCAACCATTTCATTCATCTACAGTAGAAAATTAGTTTGAGTAAATAGAAATTGATAAGACATAAATATGCAGAGGCTTTGTCAATGTGATTTGGTCCTAATGCACTTTATTTCAATATCTACTTTTATATTAGGATCACATGCTTACCTAAAATAAGATCACAAGAAAAATAAAAATAAGAAGAATCATATAATTAGATCTTACCTTACCACCTATTAATACCTTCATGATTACGTCACGGGACCATAGCTTGCTTCTCCTACCAGGTTCCATAGGACTTTGGTTGTTGACAATTGCCCTTCCCATGCTTTGAATCTGGTCGTGCATCCACAACTCTTCCGATTTATTAATCTTTAGGAGGGATTTTCTCTTAAGAACTTCTATACGACATCTTGGTTCTTCAATGCCACAAGCTTCCCATATGGAAATTACATTTTCTACCTCCCGTTTTGCAAAAAAGCATGCAACATTGAGAAACATGGCTTTCTCAATATCATTTTGCAGATTATCATAACTTATCTTTAACTTTCCATAGACATTATCATGAGGAATTTGTTCCAACAACCGATGCATGCTTTTTTCCATATTTCTTTGTCTTTGTTGATAGATATATTAGAACTCAAAACCTCTAAGGTTGAGGGCAACCCTCCCGTGGTGCTTACTATATCAATTGAGTGCTGCATATAATCATTAGGAGGTTGTTCATCTGAAAAAGCATATTTACTGAAGAGTCGAAGACTGTCTTCCTCATTCAATTCTTGAGGCTCGTATATATATTTCTCTTATCTCCAAGAACTCCC
>NC_056558.1:9913970-9977582 GCF_013358625.1 Macadamia integrifolia | reverse complement strand
TCTTTGGTGAGATTCCCAATACACATTTAAGTATCTTGCTTGTATGATTTGGTTTTGTTACCCTAGACCCACATTTTTATTTCCGTTCTCCCCCTATCGAGTCTGAACCCAAGTTTCGATGATAAGGCCAGAGAATCTAAGAGCAATATGGACACAAGAAGGTAGGTTTCCAGACTATGGAATATAGAAAAGTTAGATTGGGGTTCCAGACATCGCCTCTAATGTGTCCATATCATCTTCTTTTTTTTTTTTTTTCTAAACTTTGCAATGTTATGGTTGACAAAACTTTTGTCTATGTGCAACTCGGATAAAAATGTATTTAATATTTTATTTTGAATAATAATTAAAAAAAGCATCAAGATCCTCTCCAATGCTCCAACTCGTCCTAGGCAAATCTAGGGGAGAGCCTGGGCTGTTGGATATGCATCAATTGGTGTATTTGGTTGGTTTAGTTGTGTTTCGGTTTTTCCAATTCCATAAAACCCCAATCCAAAATCAAACCGTAAAAATCCAATCCAGTTCGATGGGAACTGTATCGGAATGACTCCGGAATGACTCCGGAATTATTTGGAACGGAATTGAATATGGCTAACACTAACCTTCGTGATCATCCAATTAAATTGATATTTGAGTTGCTTCTGTTGGCTCTTCTTCACCCGTGTATGATATCTAATCTCATTAAATCGAACTTTTAACATTCACTCTCTCACTCTCCCCGATCCACCGAACCAAAATTAACAGTTTTTACTTTGAGCAGTGTTCAGTATTTCAAGGTTTCTATTTACCAGCCTTTATTTAGTTAATATATAATTTCTAGGAAAAAGAACACTGCAGTGTAAGCTGCACCCAGAAGCAAAGCACATGAAATGACATCCCTGCCCCTTCACAAAATAAAAAAAATGTCAATCTTATCCATGCTCCTGGGCATGCTCCCATTTATCCCCATACTGGGCAGCGTTCTCCTTAATTCTTTTCTTCCTTTTCTTTTTTGTACCAACAGCCAAGTACTACGACTCTGAGATGTCTTTTTTTTTTTTTTTTTTTTTTTTTTTTTTTCTGTTTTCAACCTATCTGGCAGATTAAACAGTAGCTTTAGATTTGGGTTCCAAGTGCTAAAAAAAAAAAAAAAAAAAAAAAAAATCACTTACCATAAACCAGTGCTGAACGGATTGTAACACCCCACCAAGTTAGGCTCCTATTTTATTAGGAACAACTTCAGTTTCTTCACACTGAACTGAAACCATTCAACTGGATCTTGGTATACTTTTGAAATCTCAACAGCTTCTCTACCTTCCAGATGAAACCAATACCAATCAAATCCTTCAAATTTGTGAATGTAGATTATTTTTTCAACTTTTGTTTTGATGCCCTCAATTCTCAGCCTAGTTTCACAATACGTTTTTTTTTTTTTTGGTCTTTGTCATGGATACAAGCTTTAAAATTCAGAAAGAGATTTACTGTTGTACTCCCGTATAGAATGTCTGTCTCCCAATCTGCAATCAATAAACATGCATAATCCGGGAACGGCGGGGGTGTTCATTTTCGAAATTCATCCAAGTTTTCTTATGACCCAAAGGAAATGTTTCCTGTAAGAGATAAGAGGAGAAAGGAAAGGACCTGTCAATCATCAATCATTTTGAGAAAACATAACTGATTTTGTAGGTTCTTGTGAACCCAAAACAAAACAACAGAAAATAAATGGTCATCTTCCCGTTATTTTGGCATTTCATTTGAAAATCATCTCTAATTATTGGGCCACCCAATTAGCCATTCGATGCCCTCCCAGCTGTTGTTGAATGGCTATTGGGCACTAATCGAGTGGCACACTAATTGAAGAGGAGCCGGATTCATTGCTAACTAGGGTTCCAATAAGATAGAGAGAGGTAGACAGATAAAGAACCTCGCTATGCGGTGACCATGAACAATTTGATACAATGCGGTTTCACCTTTGTATTTTTCTCTTTTAATTGATTAGTGTCTTCCTTGCTCCATCGCCTTTTCCATCAAAATATCTTCAATGTATGCCTCTTTCACTCTTACCCAAAAATCTTTAATGCACAATAACTCCAAATTTTTCATGTTTTTCAAGACTGGTAAGTTTACCAATGATTTGCAAAGAACACGAAGTTCCACTAAATTAGAAGGCAGGTTTGGTACATGTCGAAGCTTGTCACGCCCACTAAGGTCAATGTAACGCAAAGATGTCAAAGCTTCTAATGACTTTGGCAAATCCGCAAGCCCATAGCAGAGTGAAAGATCCAATGCCTCCATTTTCTTTAACAATCCAACACCATCGGGCAGCACTTTAATATTTGTTTTATCCAATGAAAGCTCAACCAAAGATTCTTTCAGATCACCAATGGGCCTAGGCAACTCTGTGAATGAGATGCAAAGAGTAAGAATCAGCCTTTGAATAGAACTCAACCTACATATACTGTTCGGGAGTTTCTTAAGAGAATAGCAACATCTAAAGTTCAAGTAAACAAGCTGTTAGAGATGCCCAATGGATTCATGTACATAAACCAAATATGCACTATTATCAACATACAACCTCTCCAAGCGAGGAAATCCTAAGAAGTCGGGAGACTCAGTTAGAGACAAACAACAACTGAGTTTAAGAATTTTCAATTGTTGAAACACCTATCAAACCAAGAGATGAATATAAAATATATTAATGTCCGATAACACACTTGGTTGTAAAATGAGAGTGAATAAAAGATAAATACCATTCACCTTATTTTCAGGCCAGTTATTCCAAGCTTGTCTAAACAAACCATAAGCTAAATAAAAAATAACTAACTCTTCATGATAAAAATTGGCAGATAGATTTTCCAATGGACATTTCCTCCATCTAAGACATCTTAACGCATAAGGAAGACAAGAAAAGCTCCCCTCCATGGTTGCTCCATCAATTTCTAGCAATCTTAGCCTGGGCATCTTCTCAAAGCCTTTGGTATGTAAACAAGTGTTTCCATTTGAATTAAAGCCAAGGAAGAGGCCTTCAACTATTTCATTCCCCTACAGCAGAAAGAAAAAAAAAAAAAACCGAATAGTCTTTGCAAATGTAATCCATACTTGTTGAATTTTATGTGTAAATGACACACCTATAGAAAATTGTAACCTTCTTTTCAATATCCGTTGTTTTATTTTTATAACTTCTTTTAAGTCAAAATTTTCAAAATATTTGAAAGTGATTTATCAATATATCCTTATCAAAAGTTGTCATTGTCTTGCATATTTTTTGAGTATATGTTTTTTATGATAAGATTTATCCACATCAAGAAAAAAAATGTGTTAAGGGAAAAAATTGAGTTTACTAAGTATTTGATACCTTAAGGGAATGTGGATAAGAAAATACTTTATCTCAAGTTCTATTTATTTATTAGGATCACATGTTTCCAAGAGTAAGAGAAGAGGGAAAAAAGATATGTAATTAGCTCTAACCTTTCCACCATTTAATACCTTCATGATTATGTCACGAGACCATAATCTGCTACATTTATCAAGTTTTATAGGGCTTTGATTGTAGACTATTCTCCTTCCCATGTCACGAATTTGATCATGCATCCACAACTCTTTTAACTTGGTAATCTTTAAGAGGGATTTTCTTTTGAGAACTTCTATGTGGCATTTTGGTTCAAAGTCACAAGCTTCTCATATGGAAAGTATGGTTTCTTCTTTCCATCCTATGAAAAAGCATGCAGCATCAAGAAACATTGCTTTCTCAAAATCACGTAGATTATCATGGCTTGTCTTCAACTTTTGATAGACATTATCATGAGGAAATATCTGATGCATACTTTTCCATACTTCTTTATCTCCTGCAAAAGATAAATCAGAACTCAAAACCTCCAAGGTTAAGGGCAACCCTCCTGTTGTGCGTGCTATATCAGCCGGAAGTTGCATATAATCATCAGGAGGTTGGTCCGTTGAAAAGCATACGAACTGAAGAGTTGAATACTTTCTTCCTCATTCAATTTTCTAGGCTCATATTTGCTTATATTGTTTTCAGGAACTCCAACTAGAATGCTCTGATCTCTAGTTATTAGGATTATTCTACTTCCAGAACCAAACCAATTGAAATCACCAGTCAACGCATTTAATTTATTACGATTTCCCACATCATCAAGAATGAGAAGAATATCTATTTTTCCAAGCCTTTCTTTTATCAATCTTGATCCTTCTCTAGAACTACATACTTTTATTTCCTCCTGAAAGATATTGTAAAGAAGTTTCTCTTGCAAACAAACTATCACATTGGGTTGTGATGCTTGCTCTCTAATGTCTTCAAGAAAACAACTCTTACTAAAGTTTTCAAAGATGCAGTTGTATATGGCTGTCGCAATTGTTGTCTTCCCAATGCCACTTAGACCACTTATCACCAGAAATTGAACATCTGAAGAACTTGTTTTTGATAGCAGAGATAATACATAATCAATACGGGATTCTAATCCAACTGGATGTTTCACACCAATCAAGGGAACCATATTCAATCGGATCCAAGCTCTTTGAACAACTAACTTGACCAATTCTGATACATCCCTGCAATTAGTTCATAAAAATTGATCCAAGCATTTAGTTCATAAAAAAAAAAGGGAAGCCACACCTCACAACACAATTGGATGCGAAACTCAAATCCTAAAAGAAAATATGAATTAGATGTAGTTCATGATAAAATTAGGCTTGATATGGAACGTATCTAGTAAGCTAGAGTTACCCGTTGTCAAAAACCCATCCACTCTAATCTCCTATAGCTCTCAGAGTGTCCTTCCATCTCTGTAGAGTTTGGGGTGCCTCCTTGCCATGTCTCTGAGGTGAAATCTGAAAACATCCAGTTTGGTTCTAAACATTGGAAGTCTTAACCTTGAAGAAAATGGGGAAAATGATTTGACCATTGGTTCTATGGCATTTTACCACACGGCATGATATGTGGATAGATGTAGTGGTTATTCTGACCACTACAAAGGAAGGTCAAGGTCTTAAATTTATACCGTGTCAATTTTAAGATTGTAAGTCAATCAAATATTTTTCCATGCATATTATGCAATTCCTCACCTTCATATCTACTTCCTTCAAGATTTTCCTCTGCGAGCTTCAAGTTGGGAGTTGCTTTCTCAGCTATAGTTAAGTCTACAGAGATCGTAATTCCTTTTGAGGTATTAAGATGGCAAGAGCTGCCATTGAGATCTCACATTTGTTCTTCACAGATGATGCACTCATTTTTTTGTAAAGCAACTATCTCTTAACTATCTCTTGCCAAAGAAGACAAAGATCAAAAAACACTAGTTGGCCCAATAATATTTTCAGGAAAAGCTTATTACACTTCAATCAAACAAGCTAGAATTGCCAGCAGCATCCTTGGCATCCCCACCTTCTGCTCTTGTAATTAAATTTCTTTTGTCAAGTTAAAGAATTTGAAAAATGTAGCATATTTAATCTGCTGCAAGTCCCAAAACTTAATAATTATGTAATCCAAGCATTAAAGTACGCCAGTCAACTTCCAAAAACAAAGAAAAGAAAGATTATTCACTAAAAAGATTGCCAAAAGAATGACTTTCAACACCAATTCTATCAATCTGATTTGAACAACTCCAAACCAAGAAAAGGAAAAAAAAAATATTAATCTGGGCCAATCTCCCCATTCCAAAGGTTGATATTTCCTTAAGTTGTACATCTGGAGACTCAAGCATCTCAATCAAAGGTCTGACAGCACCTCTCTGTACAATGTACACCTGCAAGAACCTGATTATTAAGAAACCACCTTATTTCTTTCCGAAGGGGACTGGGAGGTTACAAACTAATAACACAGCAGCCCCTTAAAAGGCTAGAAGGAAGAGATTGGGCAGCAAAAAACTCACTGTTAGCAATGAAAACCTAAAATATAGAAGCAGATGCCTCCATTCTAACTTAGGAAGGGTCAAGAAAAAGAGGACATGAGGATTTTTTTTCGTTAGAAGATCCAAAGATGTATATTAAAAATAAGAAAAGTAACGTACAAGAGGTAAGGAAACCAAACACAAAGAAAATGAATCCAAGGACAAATAACCCACCTTTGGCATTGCCAACAGCAGGATAAATGCCTTAAAGAAACGACCCTGTCACAGAGAAGAAAGAAAATTACAAAAATCTGTACCGAGGATGCAAAGATGCATCCTTTTCCAGCTCCACACTAAGCAAAGGAGACCGAGTGAATGCAGGCTTAGATTCATCATACTTTGCAACAGACTTCGACAGGTAATCTACAATAGTGTTGATTTCACGGTGGCAATGGGTAATCTTCCATTGGATGCTGAGAAGATAAGAACCGAGATTTCTCCATCTTTGAAGAAGAAACCAGGGGGCTAAACCTCGCGAAAGGAGGATAACAACAGCCACTGAGTCGCATTCAATCCACAGCTTCTGAACATTATATGATTGAGCATGCTCAAAACCGGATATAACCGCACTAAATTCGGCTTCAAAATTTGTCCTTATCCCTACAGCTTCTCTGAAATTCACCTTGCAATCTGAATCCCTTGTAGCAAAGCTGCCTCCCTTTGGCTCTCCCAACAGCAGGAGCTATCATCAAACATAAAATTTAGAATCTCTGAAAGAAGGAAATCATTGTTCACAGCAGCTTATGGCAATAACAGCTATACAGCAACAATGGTTAGACCATTTCTAGCTGAACCAACTTGAGAACACACAAAGATGATAAGAATCCTCCAAAAATTAGAAATGCCTTCGTCCCATGACAGGCTGTAAAGCCCCAGCAAGGAGAACTTCTTTCTTATATTAGGGAACGA
The DNA here is from genome assembly GCF_013358625.1 of Macadamia integrifolia. Lineage (NCBI taxonomy): Eukaryota > Viridiplantae > Streptophyta > Magnoliopsida > Proteales > Proteaceae > Macadamia > Macadamia integrifolia. The sequence continues at coordinate 9,970,797 of NC_056558.1, read as the reverse complement.
GTGGACCAGATTATCAATGACACCAACCTGTTAAAAGACACAAAAAATTACTGTAGAAACCAGAGTCTCCTATTCTTCTTAAAATTTTAAGATTCTGATAAACTAAATAATTGTTCGCCAGAAAAAAAACACTGAACTTAATGCTCTACTTGATTGATTGAAGTTTGATTCAAGGGAAAGAAACCATGGAGCTGAAATAACTCACTCAGAACACTGATGCAGACCCTATATGCCGAAGACTTTTCAATTCATGAAAAGAAACTAATAAAATGAATTCCAGTTCATGCACTCCAAAATTCCAATCCATTCCTAACTAAAGCAATGGTCTATTCCTAACAAAAACAATAGATTGTTTGCTAAATTGCGTCTTAACCTTGTTTAGATCATAAACACATATAAAAATCACTTTACTAAGCTTTTTAAAAGTTATCCATATGGACCAGAATTTTGGTCATTTCAAACATAGACAGTCAACCAAGAGTTTTGGGTGATGTGAGAATCCAACGACTACGTGGCCATAAAATCATATCAGATGTGAAAGAAAATCAATCATAATTCAGTCAATGGCCTCAGGCCACACTGGAATTACTTAAAATGAGTAAATCTTAGTTCATCCAACGAATAACTTTCAAATACAGGGACTACGTTAGGAAAATTAACAGGAGTACATTTCCATAGAGTGGTCAGTGCATGAATTACTCTGCAAATAAAGGGATCTTCAGGGATCAATTCACTCAATATCTAATTTCAGAAAATGGAAAATGGAATACGTACATTAAGCCATAAGCAAATCTAACAAGATCAAGCAAGGAATCAAACATGATTGAATGGAATACTAAATAAAAAAGGAGTGGGTTTATGATTCATCCGAAAAAATAAGGCAGTGGACTGTTGGAGACTGCCACTGAGTTCAACTCTCACCCCAAGCTGAGCAACCACGAGTGGCAGGGTTGTGAGACCCATATGACTCATCCGCCAGAAGCCCACAAGAGCAGACACTGAAACGAAAATCCCCACCAAGCCTCTGGTTGGGCACCTTGGCCCCAAGAGCTGAAACAGGGGATTGCATGCCCCCTTTTGGAAACTCACATTCGTGACTCGCACACATTCGCGACAGATCCCATTCAAGCATTTGAACGAGCACATCATACGCGCATCAACTGCCCGACAAGGCGACAACACAACACAGGTCAAGCAATTTCCAAACAGAGATGACATCCCTTTCAAAGCAAGGATAATTGTGTGAAATCTTACCAGATTCAAGCCGTTTGTTTTAAGTATGGGTCGAGAGGTGGCTTAGGAGTTAACCCTGCTACCAGTACTCCACTGTTGAAGTGTTGATGCAGTCAGTCAGTCTCTATGTCGTCCGAGGGGCTATCATGGTATCGAGGAGGCCAGAATATCCTGTAACAGCCAGCTTTGTTGTGTCTGATATCTTTGGTTGAATGCGTTGGCCTTGGTGTGGTTGCTTCTACTCTCGAAGGAGGAGGTGTTGCTGCTTTTCTTTGTTGAGATGCAGGGAGTTGCAATGTATAGTCCCACATCCTCTATTTTCTTTCCATCTAATGAATTAAATATTTTTCTGTCACCTCTGCCATTTATGGTTTGCGAGAAAATATTACCTGAAAATTAATCTCACTCCGGAGCGACTTCCACGGTTTACTCTAATAAACACACAAGAATGAGCAATAGCCAAAACCAACAGAAAGGAAATACGACGCCAAAGATAGTTTCTATATTCTGCGAGAGGAGCGAACCAACAACAGAGCCCCCAGTGAGAAAAAGGTTGGAAAAAGAAGGAGACATCGTTAAAGGAAAAAAATGGAAAAAAAGCAACAAGACATCCCATGACCAATCAAAATGGAAAACGAAGCCAATGAAAAGTAACGAACCAACAAAAAGGCCCCCAGTGAGAAAAAGGTTAGGAAAAGTGTGGAAGGCCAAATAACGACGAGACATCCTGAAGGTAACAAAAAGGAAATGAAAGAGTAACAACACATCCCATAACCAAGAAGGAAAAACAGGGCCAAAGAAAGTTTCTCTAAACACCAAAAGGAGCATGAGCTTCTTTGAAGTATGATACAAAAGAAAGAGCTTAGAGAGATAGAGCGCATTAGCAGAAACGAATAACAAATGCTCCCAACGAGAAAAAGGTTCGGAGAAGGGAAAGAAATGACAATACATCATGAAAGTAAGGAAAAGGAAAAAGAATAACAAGACATCATCAAAGTGAAAAAGAAGTTGAACAGAAAGAATAGAAAAATAAAATATCCACATTATCTTCCGAAACTCCACAGTCCAACAATTGCGTCGCAAATCTATGGTTACTGATTTTGACTCGTAATGAATACGCCCTTGCATTTGAATTAAAGTAGTAGACGGCAGGTTTGTTATGCATCGAAAGATCATAAAGCGTAGCTTTGATCTGCATCGAAGTCGAATAGAGCGCAGCTTTGGTATGCATCGAAGCAGCACCTTTCCAAAGAGATATCTGTCTTCAGTTGTATCTAGATTGTCAAAGTCTGGGTTTAAGGATTGTGATAACACAATTGCAGCAGCAGCAGCAGACATTGACATATTAAAATGTTGGAGTGGAAAAGCATCAGCTAAATATATCTCGTCAAAATCTGTGGGTAAGAATTTTGATGATTGGTAATGAATAAAGAGTTGAATTAGAGTAGAGGCCAGCTTTGGGATGAATCGAAGCTTGTTATGCCCACTAAGTTCAATGCGACGCAGAGATGTCAAATTCTCCATTGAACTTGGTAGATTCAGAAGCTCATGGCAAAGTGAAAGATCCAATACTTCTAGTTTCTTTAACAGTCCAACACAATCAGGAAGTACTTTAATATTTGTTCCGGTCAAATAAAGCTCCACCAAAGATTCTTGTAAGTTACCAATGGACTCAGGGATCTTGTTGAGTGAGTTGCAATGGCTAAGCATTATCCTTTGGAGAGAACTCAATCTACATATACTGTTAGGGAGTTCTTCAAGAGAGGAGCATCTTTCCAAGTTCAAGTAATCAAGCTTCTGATTCTGCCCAATGGAATCATGTAAATTAACCAAAGAACTACAATTATCAAGATACAACCTCTCTAAGCAAGGAAATCCTGAGAAGTTGGGAGACTTGGACAAAGATGAACACCAACTGAGTTTAAGAACCTTCAATTGTTGAAACAACTGTCAAACAAATATATGAAAATAAAAAATTAATGCCCAATATTAATACTCGATTATAAAATATTGAGAGATAAGAAACGATAAAATGCCACCACACCTGATTTTCAGGCCAACTATTCCAAGCTTGTTTGAATTGGCCGTGACTTAAGTCAAGCATACCTAATTCTTCATGATAAAATTCAGCAGGTATTTCATCCAATGGACATCCCCGCCATCTAAGCCATTTTAACCCAGAAGGAAGACATTGAAAGCTTCCCTCCAATGTTGCTCCATCAACTTGTAGTAATCTTAGCTTGGACATCTTCTCAAAGTTTTCTATGTGTAAACGAGTGTTGTCTTTTGAACTGAAGCTAAGCAATATACCTTCAACAATTTCATTTCCCTATAGTAGAAAATTATACCAAGTAAATAAAAATAAATAGTCATAAAAATTTAAAGGCGTTGCCATGTAGTCCATGCTGATTGTGTTTGGTCTTAATGCACTTTATTTCAGCATCTATTGAAATATTAGGATCACATGCTAACCAAGAGTAAGAAAATAGGAAAAATAAAAAGAAAAAGATACATGTAATTAGCTCTTACCTTACCACCATGTAATATCTTCATGATTACGTCACGAGACCATAACCTGCTTTGTTTACCATGTTCCAAAAGATTTTGTTTGTTGACAATTCTCCTTCCCATGTCACGAATTTGATCATGCATCCACAACTCTTTCGATTCATTAAACCTTAAGAGAGATTTTCTCTTGAGACCTTCTATTCGGCATCTCGGTTCAAAACCACAAGCTTCCCATATGGAAATTACAATTTCATCCTTCTCTCCTATGAAAAAGCACGCAGCATCGAGAAAAATAGTTTTCTCAATATCATCTTGCAGATTATCGTAGCTTATTTTTAACTTTCTATAGACATCATCATGAGGAATTTGTTTCAACATCCGATGCATGCTTTTCCATACTTCTTTATTTTCTGTGAAAGATAAATTACAACCCAAAACCTCCAAGGCTAAGGGCAAGCCTCCTGTAGTGCGTACTATATCAATTGAAAGCTGCATATAATCATCAGGAGGTTGATCTGTTGAAAAAGTATGTGAGCTGAAGAGTTGAAGACTTTCTTCTTCATTCAATTCTTTGGGCTCATATATTTTTCTACTATTTTTAGCAATTCCACCTAAAACGCCTTGATCTCTAGTTGTTATGATTATCTTACTTTCAGGGCCAAACCAATCGAGATCACCAGCCAATGCTTTTAATTGGGTATGATCACCCACATCATCAAGAATGAGAAGAGTATTTGTTTTTACAAGAAATTTTTTTATCAAACTTGATCCTTCTCTAGAATTGGATATTTTAATTTTCTCCCCATAAATCTTTTTCAAAAATATCTTTTGCAAGAAAACCATACCATTGGGATGTGATGCTCCCTCTCCAATGTTTTCAAGAAAAAAACTCTTACTAAAGTTTCTAAAGATGCGATTGTATACGGTTATTGCAATAGCCGTTTTCCCAATGCCACCCGGACCACATATCCCTAGGAATTGAACATCCTTAGAACAGATATTAGAATATAGTTGGGACAACACAGATTGTACCCGGGATTCCAATCCAACAGGGTGTTTAACACCAATCAAGGGGACCATGTTCAATCGGATCCAAGCTTGTTGAACAACTGAATTCACTAACTCTGATAGATCCCTGCAATTAGTTCATCGTAAAAAAAGGGAAGTCACAACTCACGATTTAATTGGAAGTGAAACTCAAATCGTAAATTAAAGAAAATATGAAAAAGTGGTTTTGAGGGGACTGGGACTTACCCATCCTGAAAAACCCATCCACTCTTGTCTCCTACCGCTCGCAAAGCTTCCTTCCATCTTCGCAGAGTTTTAGGTGCCTCCTTGCCATGTCTGTGAGGCGAAATCTCAAAACATCTAGTTTGATTCTTAACGTCCGATGTCTTGACCTTGAAGAAAATGGGAAAAATGACTTGTCCATTGGTTCTATGACATTCTACCATCTGAGCAAGCTCCTTGAGGCACCAACTACTCTCTGTGTATCTCTTAGAGAAGACAGCAATTGAGAGGTCTGACACTTTTATTGCTTGGAGAAGCTCCCCAATATCTTCTCCTTTCCACAGATCTTTGCTGTCAATGAAAGCATGAATTCCACGAACCTTGAAAGCATTGTAAAGGTGGCCAACGAAGGTATCGCGGGTGTCTTCCCCTCTGAAGTTGATAAACACATCATAGCTCGTTGATCCAACCCGTGACGCCATGAAGACTAAAGTTGCAGATAGAGAGATGCTGTGTCTATGGTTTTGTTAAGGAGCTCTAATCGTGTGCGAATTGATTGACAATGGGTGAAGAAGATAAATGATTATGGGAAAAATGCCTATTCACTTTCCTTTTCTGCGAAGGAGATGAGAAAGTAAGTGGAAATAGAAATTCTAAATGCCTATTCGACTTTTTGGCAGGAAAAGATTAAAAAAAAGAAAAAAAGTAACGAAAAATCACGCATAAGTTTCGTGTAAAAAAAAAAAAAAAACAAAGAGGAAAACAGAAAGAAAGAACGCTAATAGGATAATGACGGTCCTCCATAAAACAATTATATATAAGGATTGTTGAGTGGATCAATACTACCATCGATAGGGTTGAATGGTCATATGTATACTTGGTTGAGTGGACAAAGCAGCCTCCTCATGAATTATGTGAGGACCTGTCTTATTAACAATATTTTTCAACACATGCGACTAGTTATTTGATGCAGAGGGGTTTGAACAAGACCAAACCAAGAAATGAAAAAAATATTAATTTGTGCCAATCTCCACATTGCAAAGGCTGACATTTCTCAAATTTAAATCAGGTTTACGTACGAGAACACTCGTATGTTTTTTGTCCATGGATTTAGAATCAATTAAATGAGAGGAGAGAAAACAGATTTTAAATTCATGGACATGGGATGTACAAGATTGTTTTTATACGTAAACCTGATTAGATCTCGCACTTTCCTAAGTTGTAATTTGGAGACTGGAGCATCTCAATTAAAGGTTGGAAAGAACTACTCTAGACAATCTATTAAATGAGAGAAGAGAAAACATATTCTAAATTCATGGACATGGGATGTACAAGATTGTTCTCATACGTAAACCAGATCAGATCTCGCACTTTCCTAAGTTGTACATTTGGAGACTGGAGCATCTCAATCAAAGGTCGGAAAGAACTTCTCTGGACAATGTGCACCTGCAAGAACCTGATTCACCATTGGAAAAATTACATGATTATCCACTTTTGGGTTTCCATTTACAAAATTATCCACAAAAAATTTTAGTTAACAAAAATTTCCAAAATTAGGTCTGGGTTTACAAAACTACCCACCCAAAGTTTCAGTTAACAAAAATATCTAAAATTAGGTTTGGGTTTACAAAACTACCCAAACTCAATTTTGGGTATTTTTGTTAACTTAAACTTTAAGTGGCTAATTTTGCGAAGAGAAACTTAATTTCGGGTATTTTTATTAACTGAAACTTTTGATGGGTAATTTTATAAAGAGAAACCCAAAAGTGGATAATCAGGTAATTTTTCTTTCCCCATTTTTCTCACTAAAATACTCCACTATTGATTTCTTTTCATAATCATTTGTTCAGAGACATACCTATTGATCTATATTAGAGTGCACTTCCTTTTTAGAAAATGGGTGCAGACCATGTGAAGAGGGTTACATGGTTCGCAGACTCTGCACAGATCAGAAAGCCAATTTTCTTTCTTATTTAACCCTTTCCAATCTTGTATGTATAGATCAAGTTCAGGATAGCCAAGGCTAGATATATAGGTTTATAGGTTAGACATGGATAGTCTAGGCAAAGTGGCAAGAAAGAGTGGGCATGGTGATAAGAGAAGGCACAATGGAGAAAGTTAGGGGTAAAAATTTCATAGGTTCTATCATTTTTATCAAAAATAAAAATTCCAGTATAGCTATTTTATTTTTTTATGGGGATGGGGTATGATGTTATGACTTATGAGTTGAATTCACAGGTGAAACAAAGTGGTCGAGGAAACCACCGTGAAGCTGCAAGGAGGCAAATTAGTGTTGTACAATCAACCATTCTGTCAAATTGTATTTTAGATTCTCTTTCGGAAGTCATGATTGATAGTGAAATCAAAGTCTGAGACCAAGAACTTCTAAATATATTGCATCATCGTGGATATGGGCATAATAACACATCAAGTTCAAGTGGTCCTTCCACTTTTTTTCCCACAAAAAAATCAGACATGTATTAAAATTTAAAAGGATAAAAATGAAAATACAACAAACAAATGGGTGTACTTATGCAAATACAATCAAAATATAGACAAAAGACCTCCACCTTTGGCATTCAATTAGTAGGGGTATATAAAAACAATATCTAGGTCTGGACAATGCATCCATGGTTCTAAAACTTGGATCGATCGCCCAACATACATGTATGATCCAAGAGTAAAAGCATGATAAGAAAATGATTAAAAAAAAAAAAAGGGAAAAATTTGTCTGATATGATTTCAATCTGGATTGGTATTGAAATGATATTGGCCTTGACTATTCTCAAGTCCTAATTCTCCAATAATGTGAGAAGGAAAACCAGTCCTACAAGTTGAAATTTCAAATTTTGTCACATCATTAGCAAGGAATTCCACAATGGGGACAAGTCAAAATGAAATATACAATGACACATCATTTCAACTTGTCCCTTAGTATTTTTTATTTTTTATTTTTTATTTATTTTTTATTTATTTTTATTTTTTTTATTTTTTTATTTTTTTCCCCTCTCTACTACAAGATCATATTTGTATCAAAATAAAAAATAAAAATGAAAAATTACAAAGAGACAAATGGGCATGCCCATGCAAATACACTCACAAAACAAGTAGAGGACCCCCACCATTGACATTGTCATTAGCATGCACGGGTCCATCACCGCTACCACCAAAAACAATATGTAGGTCTAAACATTGCATCTAAAATTATAACAATAACAGCAATCTAAGCTTTATTTCAACTTAATGAGGTCGGCTACATAGATCCAAATAAGGATGTCAATTATGATCTCGCGCCAATAGGTCCGATCAAGCCCAGCATATTTATGGATTGACCTAGACCGGCTCAATCAATAAACATGCATTCACAGTGCAGGTAGCTAGCCCAACGGGCCCCCGACCAATCCGACCTACTATAGTCCCGAATTGAACCAAATCGTTGTAACTCGACTGAGCCCGACCCCCTTTATTAAAAAAACAAACATATTCTCATATCATTTCTCTTCTTTATAAAAATTGTTCATCACCTTCTATTATGATGGTTTTTTGTATTAAGTTATAGTGATTTAATGTTCAAATTGAACAATTATGGGCTTGCAACCCACTTAAGAAAATAATTTTAAAGTAAGCATATTTAAAGCATGTTTGAGTCCCTTTAGACTTAAAATAAGTCATAAGCCCGGTTAAGGCCCCATTTAAGGTAGCCCAATTAAAAATCCGATACCAATCGACTCTATTATAAACCGTACCATGCCCTCTAAAGCTAGGCCCGACGAGTTCGCCCAGGCTCGATCGGTTGACACATAATGGGACATGACAAATAAAAGATGAAAAATACAAATATGAAAAATGAGAGGTGAAAGGTGAAAGTATCAAAGTAAGAGAAAAAAAGACACAACCCAACAAGATAGGAGAATCTCAGCTAAATAGGGTCGGCCACATGGATCCTTACTCTCCGATAGGTTCAATCCAAAGTCATACTTGGTATGAGCCCTAAATCACGCATGTCATTCCTCACAACTTCTCCTATGGTCATTTAGGCCTGTCCCTAGCTCTTGTAGCCCCCTCAATTTGAATTACACTCATTACTGGGCATCACTGTGCATCCATTGATACCACCTCAAACGGTTTTTCTCGAAGCTTGTCATTATTCGGGACAACTCCCAAATCTGCTTTAATACGCTCATTCCTTACTTTATCCTTCCTAGTTTTGTTGTACATTCACTTTAACTTCCTCATCTCTGTCACACACATCTTTCTATATGACACTTTTTAATTGCCCAATATTTTACTCCGCATATTATGGCTGGATGCACAATAGTCCTATAGAATTTTTCCTCAAGCTTTAAAGGGATACATCGGTCACACAACACCCTAGACGAAGTTCTTCGCTTCATCCATCTCACTTTAATTCTTTGTAAGATATCATCCTCTATGTCACTTTCTTAATTTGTGATCGACACAAGATATCTAAAATAGTCTTTTTGCAGAATCTCCTTTTCTTTAATCTTCACCATTTCGTTATCTATCATAGAGTGACTGAAGTTACACATCATATATATTATCTTCGATATAATAGTTTTTAAACTTTTTGTTTCTAAAGCTGATCTCCATAGCTTCAGCTTAATGTTAATCCCTGCTTTAGTCTTATCCACTAAAACAATGTCATCTACGAAGAGCATACACCAGAGTACCTCAACAAGATGTTCTTGGTTAACTCATTTATGATAAGAACATATAGGTAAAGGTTTAAAGACGATCCTTGATGTAACCCAAATCTCATATTAATAACCGCACATTCATGCATGTCCTTAATTATATTGACATATATACTCGATTGCATTAATTCTCCAATGATATTAGAAGAAAATTCAAACTTGCTATCTAATATTTCAAATTTTGCCGCATTCCTAACAAAGAAAATTCCACAATGGAGACAGCTCAAAAGGAAATGTAAAATGACACATCGCTTTCAACTTTCAAGCGGTCCAAGAGGGATGCGCCATAAAGACATGGTTGCAACTTGCAACTGGCAACTTGTAGCTGACCCTTAAGCTTAAGCGAGTTGCAAGGTCGCTCAGCTCGCTTAAGCTTGAAATTTTACCTTCAATTTCATCATATTTCTTCCGAAAACAATGATGAGCACAATGGTGCCCGGATGGCGGCAATCATGATGGAAATGGGATAATACATTGATGACAGATTTTGATTTATTTATTTCCTTTTATTTTTTTATAAAAATTTATTTAAAAAATGTTTTTGGGTTTGATGGGTATATAACCAATTTCGGTTGTTAGTGGGGTGTGTCACGTGATAAATTGGATTAGCTGGAATTTTATAAAGAGATAAATCATAAGGTGAAAGGAGTAGAAATAGCCTCTCGGCATTCTCCGGTTATGGCTTCATAGTTTTCGTCCCCTCAGACCTCACACATGCTAGAGTCTTGTGCACCAATCACGTCTGTTATGATTATGTCAATGGAGAGGACTAGGCGGTTCATGAAGCCGGCTAGGTATGGTTGGTGTCCGGGTGAACTCAATGGATATGGGCATCCAAAATGGTCGTCGTAAATGCTTGACTCACCAAGTAACATGTGCATTCCTTTCATTGGGTGTGATATTTTTAGTCATATCCGCTTTTATAAGTCTACCCGGCATTCTTACAATTTATAAATGCATAAACAAATCATAAGCAAGGATAGACGAAAAGCATGAACAAAAACTACACATTGTTTAAAATAATTTTGAAACATCGGTTTAAATGATTTGGTGTCATTTTTCTTTTTTATTTTTGCCTATTTAACAAAAAGCCATTAACCAAGGCCATCTTTTATCAAAACATAAAAAACATTTGGTAAACATTAGGCATAATAGAGTATGAAATGAGAAATGGTTTGGTATACTCATGTGCAGAATAGTTTTTAATTTAAATCACAAGGGCAAAGAAGTCATTTCACTAAGGGTTTTTAATTTTTTTTTTACCAATCGGCCTAATAATGACTAGCTGCCAAGGCCAACACCAACTAGCCATGGGTAGCCTTTTATTGTGCAAGCACCACAAGGCTGTGGGTAGAGGCCAGCTTGCTGCTGCAGATTGGTCTCATCACTGGCAGCCATGATAAAAGGAATGAAGGTCATGGCCACAAGGGTGAAATGGAGTTTCTGGGATAGGTGGGGTGGTGGGGTGGGGTTGCAGGATAGGGTGGGGAGCGGGTGGGTTTCCAGTAGGAAGAAGAAGAAAGAGGGTCAATGCTTGTCATTCTAATAACAAAATGAAATAGTGTTTTTAATCTCACTTTTGGAACATATAAGCACATGCTCATTAATGTTCAGTGCAAAAAGTGTTGGTTTTATGGGCTAAATTAATTATTCGGGTTGGTTAAATGGGTGAGAATCAAGTTGCATGAACCGATTCGATCCATTCTCAAGTTTAGGGATATGCTGACCCAACCCATTGTGGTTTATAGTTTTGGGAACAGGATAGTANGACGGGGGAGGAATCTCAATTGGGCTTCACAGTGCATTGCTGCACTTCGACTCCTAGACCACCTGTGAACCAAGAAGAGGCAGAAAAAAAAAAAAAAAATGAGCAACACGCATTAACTTCTAAAGCAAAAGACCCTCAGAAGAATGTTTACACGCCTTTCTATGATGTACATAGTATGATAGAAAATAGGTACTGAGATTAGAACCTTAGAGAAAAACTTCTGAGCATGGTTTCAAATCTGAACAACAATCTTTGTGTCCACATGTTCTGCATAAAAATAGAGGACTTTCAAGATTTGGACTAAAAATAAGAGAAGTTGAAAATTGCTTCAGGAATCTCCAAACTTTACTTAACCTTCTATCCGATGCCAAGCACGACCATACAACTTTAAGGCTTCCAGGAACTTCTTCTGTTCCTCCTCTGTCCATATTTCTCGATGATTTGTGATTGTCACCTATTAACAGAACAAAGAACAATAAGCGTCCAGAAAAAAGTAAAGCAAAAGAAGTTTGCCAATCTGATACCAATTACTTGTAACCCCCCAACCCAAGAAAAAAAAAATAGATAAATAAACGATTCCTAAATAATTTGTATAGGTCCTTATCAATCTTTCCTGTCAAAAGAACCAAATGAATAATCAACATTACTAAACTAGCTGCTTATGCTGAAATTACCTTCCAACTGTCTAATTTGTTTCTATGTGCAACATGTGTGTTGTAAAAAAAATAATCGAGATTAAATTAATAGCCAGTCTTGAATAATGGACACGGATGAATCCCATCTCATTGTACCTTGTCGTTCGTCCTTTACATAATTTTAAGGAACAATAATTCCAACTTTTTTTTACCCAAAAAAATAATTCCAACTTTTCAGGTGATGCATCTCTATTAAGTTTATGGGTGAACATAAAAGAAGATGAAGTTCAGTTAAACTAGACAACAGCTTTGGTATGTATCGAAGCTTGGCATATCCACTAAATTGAATGTAATGCAAAGATGTCATATTTTCCAGTGACCTTGACAGATCCACCACTAGCCTACCACAATTTGAAAGAACCAATACCTTCAGCTTTCAACCAAAAAATAATTACCTTCAACTTTAACAATCCAACTCCATCAGGTAGATTTAACTCTCCGTGTGACTCGTAACTAGTGAGAATGAGACTCTGAAGAGAACTCAGCCTACACATGATGTTTGGGAGTTTCACAAAAGAATAGCAATACCTCAAGTCCAACTGAATTAGATGTTGGAGTTGTCCAATGGATTCGTGTAGAGTAACCAACTTTGTGCAATAATCAAAATATAACCTCTCTAAGCGAGGAAATCCCGAGAAGTCCAGGGACTCAATTAGAGATGAACATCTACTAAGTTTAAGAACTTTCAATTGTTGAAACGACTGCCAAACAAAGAGATAAATATAAAATATTAATGCCCAATATTAATACTTGAATTATAAAATGAGAGAATAGATGATAAATTCCACACATATACTTTATTTTCAAGCCAGCTATTCCAAGCTTGTTTAAATTGTCCACCACTTAAATCAAGCATAACTAATTCTCCATGATAAAATTCAGCAGGTATTTCATCGAATGGGCGTCTTCGCCATCCAAGCCAACTTAACCCAGAAGGAAGACATTGAAAGCTCCCCTCCAAGGTTGCGCCATCAACTTGTAGTAATTTTAGTCTGGGCATTTTCTCAAAGCCATGTGTATGTAAACAAGTGTTTTCTGTTGAACTGAAACTAAGTTGGATACCTTCAACCATTTCATTCATCTATAGTAGAAAATTAGTTTGAGTAAATAGAAATTGATAAGACAAATATGCAGAGGCTTTGTCAATGTGATTTGGTCCTAATGCACTTTATTTCAATATCTACTTTTATATTAGGATCAAATGCTTACCTAAAATAAGATCACAAGAAAAATAAAAATAAGAAGAATCATATAATTAGATCTTACCTTACCACCTATTAATACCTTCATGATTACGTCACGGGACCATAGCCTGCTTCTCCTACCAGGTTCCATAGGACTTTGGTTGTTGACAATTGCCCTTCCCATGCTTTGAATCTGGTCGTGCATCCACAACTCTTCCGATTTATTAATCTTTAGGAGGGATTTTCTCTTAAGAACTTCTATACGACATCTTGGTTCTTCAATGCCACAAGCTTCCCATATGGAAATTACGTTTTCTACCTCCCGTCTTGCAAAAAAGCATGCAACATTGAGAAACATGGCTTTCTCAATATCATTTTGCAGATTATCATAACTTATCTTTAACTTTCCATAGACATTATCATGAGGAATTTGTTCCAACAACCGATGCATGCTTTTCCATATTTCTTTGTCTTTGTTGATAGATAAATTAGAACTTAAAACCTCTAAGGTTGAGAGCAACCCTCCCGTGGTGCTTACTATATCAATTGAGTGCTGCATATAATCATTAGGAGGTTGTTCAGCTGAAAATGCATATTTACTGAAGAGTCGAAGACTTTCTTCCTCATTCAATTCTTGAGGCTCGTATATATTTCTCTTATCTCCAGGAACTCCCATTAGAAGGCTATGATCTCTAGTTGTTATGATTATTTTATTTTCCGGACCAAACCAACTGAGATCACCCGCCAATGCTTTTAATTGGGTATGATTGCTCACATCACCAAGAATGAGAAGAGTATCTGTTTTTCCAAGTCTTTTCTTTATCAAACTTGATCCTTCTCTAGAACTGGATATTTTTATTTCCTCCCCACAGATCCTTTCAAGTAGTGTTTTTTGCAAAGAAACAATACCATTGGATTGTGATGCTCCCCCTCTAATGTTTTCAAAAAAAAAAAAAAAACTCTTACTAAAGTTTCTAAAGATGAGGTTATATACAGCTACTGCAGTGGTTGTCTTCCCAATGCCACCCGGACTACATATCCCTAGAAATTGAACATCCTTAGAACTGCTATTTGATAGTAGAGATAACACAGGTTTTACACAGGATTCTAATCCAACAGGGAGTTTAAGTTCATCCAAGGGGACCACATTTAATCGGTTCAAAACATTTTGAACAACTTCCTTGACTAACTCCGATTGATTATCACTGCAATTAGTCCATACAAAAAAGGAAGTCACAACTGGCAACACAATTGAAATTGAAAGTGATTACTTTTGAGGGATTGATCAGAGACTTACCTGTCCTCAAAAACCCATCCACTCTTATCTCCTACCACTTGTAAAGCGTCCTTCCATCTCTGTAGAGTTTCTGGCACCTCCTTGCTATGTCTCTGAGGAGAAATCTCTAAACATCCAGTTTGATTCTTAACGTCCGAAGTCTTAACCTTGAAGAAGATGGGGAAAATGATTTGATTATTGGTTCTATGACATTCTAGCATCTGAGAGAGCTCCTCAAGGCACCATTTGCTTTCTGTATATCTTTCAGAGAAGACAGCAATCGAGAGGTTGGAGACTTTTATTGCTCTTAGAAGTTCTGGCCCAATATCTTCTCCTTTCCACAAATCTTTGCTGTCCATGAAAGCATGAATTCCATGATCCTTAAGAGTACTGTAAAGGTGGCCAACGAAGGTATTGCGGGTATCTTCACCTATGAAGTTGATAAACACATAATAGCTTGTAGATTCAACATCATATCTACAACTGTTAGATCAAACACCAAGAAACACGAAAAATAAAGAGACAATAAATCCGCACGACACAGATTTAACGATGTTCACACATCAGGATGGTGTTCTATGTCCTTGGGCGAAGAAGAAGATGTTTCACTATGTAGAAGAGAGATTACACCCAAGCAGCGGCGAGAAAACTCGCCTTGAAACCCGAGCTCGAAAAAACCCCAAAATTCAATGACTTTCTCAACAACTAACAGTACATTATATATATTCCAAGTCACGGGTTGACCTATCAGCCCAACCCCTCTACTTCCATCACATATCTCAGAAAACATTTTATTCGAGTCGCCACTAAAATATATCGAATCGGATCAATCTTCAAAACGGGTCAAGAATTCGAGACAAATTTAACAACATTTAGCTCCAACATGTGACTCCATCAAGATTGCAGTTGCAGACAGGGAAATGCGATTGTGATTTTGTTAAAGATGGCTATTCGGGTGCGAATTGATTTCCATTGATTGAAGAGAATAGATAACTAAGGGAGAAAGCGTCGGCTCTGTTTCTTACTTTCCTCTTGAGTTTGAATGGGAATTGGGAGGATTAAAGTGCCGAACAGGAAATTGATTTGGATACAATTTTTGGATTGACGAGAGTGACGAGGCGATAAAGTAATATCAACACACGCACTAAAAGCTCTTTCGCCCTTGGAATCTATTCTCAAAAATTTCTCCTCCAGATTTTCTATTCTGATAAATGACACGGGTAAATTTTCAATAAGAATGTCAACACTGTAACAAGTTACCTTTTTTACTTCCTGATTAAATACTATCAACCATTGGAATGGAATCCAATCAATGATCATAATTCATAGGTCATAACATTATCATTGACAAAGGTAAAATGATTCGATAAGAGCTTTTGGCACATTTTTGAACTTTAACTTGCAAAAGGCTAACATTCCAAAATGGTGTACATGACGACCAAATGCTATTGGAACCGTACTTTTAGGCAAGAAATTTTAATCCTAACAAGATTATTCTCTTAGCAATCTCAGAGGCTCATTCGATTGCAAGGCTCTTTGTCATTCCAATAGTGCATTCCTCCAGTTTTGTGGTTTGGATTCCTCCTCCAGATCATTTTGTGAAAAATATTGTGGACAGCGTTTGTCGTGGTGTTGCGAGGATTGTTGGCATAGACAGAGTTTGCAGAGATTTGAATGGCTCTTGTGGCTAAAGTTGTTGCTGTTCATCAAGCCTTAATTATCGCCTCTGAAATCCGCTTTCATCATATAATATTGGGGAGCGACAATCTTCTTTTGGTTAAGCTTCTAAATAAGGCATTTCGAATTGCCCTTGATGAATCTCATCGATCCTTGTTGATTGTTTCTCATTTTCAAGCATATTTAACGACATAAGATTAAGTCATACCCTCCGTAAAGGCATTTCTTTGTCCAACTGTTGGCATCTCTTGCTACCAAGGGTCAATCCTCCCTTTGCAAATTTTTCCTCCTCCATTTGTAAGCTCCTTTTTAATTGCTGACACATCTAGAACATTGTTCCAAAGGCAATAAAATGTTTTTAGCAAAAAAAAAAAAAAAAAAAAAAAAGTACATGATGACCCACTACGGTCGTAAAACTCAGGAACTGTCAAGACCAAAAACATTTTGATACTATTTTGCAACCGATTAAATTGGATCTTAACCTATAGATCTATCCTTTTTTTTTTTAATTAAGTTGTTATGATAATTTTACCCTAAGTCCTAAGACCATACATGTGGAACAGAATCAAAAAGATCAAGAGCAGGGATTGTCATAATCGATATCATTCCGATCCAATCGAAACTAATCGTTCCATTTTTTACTGCCATGTATCCCTTATCCCACTCTAATGTACTATGGCACTTTCTTACCCTTCTCCCTCTTTTAAAATAACAAAAAAAAAAATATCTGTCACTCTTTTGTGAAAAAAGGAAATTTATATGAATGCTGACAGCAATCATCATGCTGGCATCCCCTATCTGAGAGGGTGAAGGTTATTATGTCCATCTAATTATGTCAGATGTTTATATCAAGGAAGGATGAAAAGAAGTTTTTTAAGATGGGTTGCCTAAAGACAGGAGAAGGAAATGTATCCCATTCACAACCCAACTAGCAAAATAGAAAGGATTGAGTATCAAGGCGTAATTCCCCTCTTACTTGATCTCTATTGTAATTTCTCTTAACATTTTTTTTTTTTTTTTGGCTCAGGCCAATGAATGAGGTGTTTTTTTTTTTTCTAAACTTTGCAATGTTATGGTTGACAAAACTTTTGTCTATGTGCAACTCGGATAAAAATGTATTTAATTTTTTTACTTTTATTTAATTTTTTATTTTGAATAATAATTAAAAAAAGCATCAAGATCCTCTCCAATGCTCCAACTCGTCCTAGGCAAATCTAGGGGAGAGATACGCATCAATCGGTGTATTTGATTGGTTTAGTTGTGTTTCGGTTTTGCCAATTCCATAAAACCCCAACCCAAAATCAAACCGTAAAAATCCAATCCAGTTCGATGGGAACTGAATCGAAATGACTACGGAATGATTTGGAACGGAATTGAATATGGATAACACTAACCTTGGTGATCATCCAATTAAATTGATATTTGAGCTGCTTCTGTTGACTCTTCTTCACCCTTTTATGATATCTAATCTCATTAAATCGAACTTTTAACATTCACTCTCCTCTCACTCTCCCAGATCCACCTAACCAAAATTAACACTTTTACTTTGAGCAGTGTTTAGTATTTCAAGATTTCTATTTAAGATAAACCAATTTCTTTTTTCTAAAATTAAATGAAATCATACAAACAACAGCTAGAAGATTCTTAATAACTCTGAAATATTGAATTAAAAATCCAATTAAAAACAGGATTAATTAAAAACATAAACCAGCCTTTATTTAGTTAATATATAATTTCTAGGAAAAAGAACACTGCAGAGCACCTGAAATGACATCCCTGCCCTTTTACAAAATAAAAAAATGTCAATCTTATCCATGCTCCTGGGCATGCTCCCATTTATCCCCATACTGGGCAGCGTTCTCCTTAATTCTTTTCTTCCTTTATTTTTTTGCACCAACAGCCAAGTGACTCTGAGATGCGTTCTCCTTAATTCTTTTCTTCCTTTATTTGTTTGCACCAACAGCCAAGTGACTCTGAGATGCGTTCTCCTTAATTCTTTTCTTCCTTTTCTTTTTTGCACCAACAGCCAAGTGACTCTGAGATGTCTTTTTTTTTTTTTTTTTCCAACTTTCAGTCTGGCAGATTCGAAAAAGTAAGGCTGTTAGATTTGGGTTCCAAAATGCAAAAAAAAAAAAAAAAAACCAGATCTGAACGGATTGTAACACCCCACCAAGTTAGGCTCCTATTTTATTAGGAACAACTTTAGTTTCTTCACACTGAACTGAAACCATTCAACTGGATCTTGGCATACTTTTGAAATCTCAATAGCTTCTCTACCTTCCAGATGAAACCAAAACCAATCAAATCCTTCAAATTTGTGAAGGTAGATTATTTTTTCAGCTTTCGTTTTGATGCCCTCAATTCTCAGCCTAGTTTCACAATACGTTTTTTTTTTTTTTTGGTCTTTGTTATGGATACAAGCTTTAAAATTCAGAAAGAGATTTACTGTTTACTCCCGTATAGAATGTCTGTCTCCCAATCTGCAATCAATAAACATGCATAATCAGGGAACGGCGGGGGTGTTCATTTTCGAAACTCATCCAAGTTTTCTTAGGACCCAAAGGAAATGTTTCCTGTAAGAGATAAGAGGAGAAAGGAAAGGACCTGTCAATCATCAATCAATTTGAGAAAACATAACTGATTTTGTAAGTTCTTGTGTACCCAAAACAAAACAACAGAAAATAAATGGTCATCTTCCCGTTATTTTGGCATTTCATTTGAAAATCATCTCTAGTTATTGGGCCACCCAATTAGCCATTACATGCCCTCCCAGCTGTTGTTGAATGGCTATTGGGCACTAATCAAGTGGTACACTAATTGAAAAGGAGCCGAATTCATTGCTAACTATAGAGAGAGGTAGACAGATAAAGGACCTCGCTATGCGGTGACCATGAACAATTTGATACAATGCGGTTTCACCTTTGTACTTTTCTCTTTTAATCGATTAGTGTCTTCCTTGCTCCATTGCCTTTTCCATCAAAATATCTTCAATGTATGCCTCTTTCACTCTTACCCAAAAATCTTTAAGGCACAATAACTCCAATTTTTTCATGTTTTTCAAGACTGGTAAGTTTACAAATGATTTGCAAAGAACACGAAGTTCCACTAAATTAGAAGGCAGGTTTGGTACATGTCGAAGCTTGTCACATCCACTAAGTGGTCAATGTAACGCAAAGATGTCAAAGCTTCTAATGACTCTGGCAGATCCACAAGCCCATAGCAGAGTGAAAGATCCAATACCTCCATTTTCTTTGACAATCTAACACCATCGGGCAGCACTTTAATATTTGTTTTATCCAAGAAAAGCTCAACCAAAGATTCTTTCAGATCACCAATGGACCCAGGCAACTCTGTGAATGAGATGAAAAGAGTAAAAATCAGCCTTTGAATAGAACTCAACCTACATATAATGTTCGGGAGTTTTTTAAGAGAATAGCAACATCTAAAGTTCAAATAAACAAGCTGTTGGAGCTGCCCAATGGATTCATGTACATAAACCAAATATGCACAATTATCAAGATACAACCTCTCCAAGTGAGGAAATCCTAAGAAGTTGGGAGACTCAGTTAGAGACAAACAACAACTGAGTTTAAGAATTTTCAATTGTTGAAACACCTATCAAACCAAGAGATGAATATAAAATATATTAATGTCCAATAACACACTTGGTTGTAAAATGAGAGTGAATAAAAGATAAATACCACTCACCTTATTTTCAGGCCAGTTATTCCAAGCTTGTCTAAACAAACCATAAGGTAAATCAAAAATAACTAATTCTTCATGATAAAAATTGGCAAATAGATTTTCCAATGGACATTTCCTCCATCTAAGCCATCTTAACGCATAAGGAAGACAAGAAAAGCTCCCCTCCATGATTGCTCCATCAATTTCTAGCAATCTTGGCCTGGACATCTTCTCAAAGCCTTTGGTATGTAAACAAGTGTTTCCATTTGAATTAAAGCCAAGGAAGAGACCTTCAACTATTTCATTCCCCTACAGCAGAAAAATAATAAATAAATAAAATAAATAAAACCGAATAGGCTTTGCAAATGTAATCCATTCTTGTTGAATTTTATGTGTAAATGACACACCTATAGATGTATTTAGAAATTGTAACCTTCTTTTCAATATCTGTTGTTTTATTTTTAAAACTTCTTTTAAGTCAAAGTTTTTAAAATATTTGAAAGTCATTTATCAATATATCCTTAACAAAAGTTGTCATTGTCTTGTATATTTTTCAAGTATATGTTTTTTATGATAAGATTTACCCACATCAAGAAAAAAAATGTGTTAAGGGAAAAAAATTGAGTTTACTAATGTGGATAAGAAAATACTTTATCTCAATATCTATTTATTTATTAGGATCACATGCTTTCCAAGAGTAAGAGAAAAGGGAAAAAAGGTATGTAATTAGCTTTTACCTTTCCACCATTTAATACTTTCATGACTATGTCAAAGGACCATAATCTGCTACATTTATCAAGTTCCATAGGGCTTTGATTGTAGACTATTCCCCTTCCCATGTCACGAATTTGAACATGCATCCACAACTCTTTTGACTTGGTAATCTTTAAGTCTAAGAGGAATTTTCTTTTGAGAACTTCTATGCGGCATTTTGGTTCAAAGTCGCAAGCTTCCCATATGGAAAGTATGGTTTCTTCTTCCCATCCTATGAAAAAGCATGCAACATCAAGAAACATTGCTTTCTCAAAATCATGTAGATTATCATAGCTTGTCTTCAACTTTTCATAGACATTATCATGAGGAACTTAATTTTTCTAATATCTGATGCATGCTTTTCCATACTTCTTTATCTTCTGCAAAAGATGAATCAGAACTCAAAACCTCCAAGTTAAGGGCAACCCTCCTGTTGTGCGTACTATATCAGCCGAAAGTTGCATATAATCATCAGGAGGTTGGTCCGTTGAAAAAGCATACGAACTGAAGAGTTGAAGACATTCTTCCTCATTCAATTCTCTTGGCTCATATTTGCTTATATTGTTTTCAGGAACTCCAACTAGAATGCTCTGATCTCTAGTTATTAGGATTATTCTACTTCCAGAACCAAACCAATTGAAATCACTAGCCAACGCATTTAATTTATTACGATTTCCCACATCATCAAGCATGAGAAGAATATCTATTTTTCCAAGCCTCTCTTATCAATCTTGATCCTTCTCTAGAACTACATATTTTTATTTCCTCCTGAAAGATATTGTAAAGAAGTTTCTCTTGCAAACAAACTATCACATTGGGTTGTGATGCTTGCTCTCTAATGTCTTCAAGAAAACAACTCTTACTAAAGTTTTCAAAGATGCAGTTGTATATGGCTGTCGCAATTGTTGTCTTCCCAATGCCACCTAGACCACTTATCACCAGAAACTGAACATCTGAAGAACTTTTTTTTGATAGCAGAGATAATACATAATCAATACGGGATTGTAATCCAACTGGGTGTTTCACACCAGTCAAGGGAACCATATTCAGTCGGATCCAAGCTCTTTGAACAACTAACTTGACCAACTCTGATACATCCCTGCAATTAGTTCATACAAATTGATCCAAGCATTTAGTTCATAAAAAAAGGGGAAGTCACAACTCACAACACAATTGGATGCGAAACTCAAATCCTAAAAGAAAATATGAATTAGATGTAGATCATGATAAAATTAGACTTGATATGGAACTTATCTAGTAAGCTAGAGTTACCCGTTGTCAAAAACCCATCCACTCTTATCTCCTATAGCTCTCAGAGTGTCCTTCCATCTGTGTGGAGTTTGGGGCGCCTCCTTGCCATTTCTTTGAGGTGAAATCTGAAAACATCCACTTTGATTCTAAACATTGGAAGTCTTAACCTTGAAGAAAATGGGGAAAATGATTTGACCATTGGTTCTATGGCATTTTACCACACGGCATGATATGTGGATAGATGTAGTGGTTGTTCTAACCACTACAAAGGAAGGCCAAGGTCTTAAATTTATACCGTGTCAATTTTAAGATTATAAGTCAATCAAATATTTTTCCATGCATATTATGCGATTCCTCACCTTCATATCTACTTCCTTTAAGATTTTTCTATGCGAGCTTCAAGTTGGGAGTTGCTTTCTCAGCTATAGTTAGTCTACGGAGATCGTAATTCTTTAGAGGTATTAAGATGGCAAGAGCTGCCATTGAGATCTCACACCTGTTCTTCACAGATGACGCTGACGCATTCATTTTTTAGTAAAGCAACTATCTCTTAACCATCTCTTGCCAAAGAAGACAAAGATCAAAAAACACTATTTGGCCCAGTAATATTTTCAGGAAAAGCTTATTACACTTAATCAAACAAGCTAGAATTGCCAGCAGCATCCGTGGCATCCCTACCTTCTGCTCTTGTAATTAATTTTCTTTTGTTAAGTTAAAGAATTAGAAAAATGTAGCATATTTAATCCGCTGTAAGTCCCAAAACTTAATAATTATGTAATCCAAGCATTAAAGTACGCCAGTCAAATTCCGAAAACAAAGAAAAGAAAGATTATTCACTAAAAAGATTGCCAAAAGAATGACTTTCAACACCAATTCTATCAATCTGATTTGAACAACTCCAAACCAAGAAAAGGAAAAAAAATATTAATCTGGGCCAATCTCCCCATTCCAAAGGTTGATATTTCCTTAAGTTGTACATCTGGAGACTCAAGCATCTCAATCAAAGGTCTGACAGCACCTCTCTGTACAATGTACACCTGCAAGAACCTGATTATTAAGAAACCACATTATTTCTTTCCGAAGGGGACTGGGAGGTTACAAGCTAATAACACAGCAGCCCCTTAAAAGGCTAGAAGCAAGAGATTGGGCAGCAAAAAACTCACTGTTAGCAATGAAAACCTAAAATATAGAAGCAGATGCCTCCCTTCTAACTTAGGAAGGGTCAAGAAAAAAGAGGATATGAGGATTTTTTTTCGTTAGAAGATCCAAAGATGTATATTAAAAATAAGAAAAGTAATGTACAAGAGGTAAGGAAACCATGAATCCAAGGACAAATAACCCACCTTCGGCATTGCCATCAGCAGGATAAATGCCTTAAAGAAATGATCCTGTCACAGAGAAGAAAGAAAATTACAAAAATCTGTACCGAGGATGCAAAGATGCATCCTTTTCGAGCTCCACACTAAGCAAAGGAGACCAAGTGAATACAGGCTTAGATTCATCATACTTCGCAACAGACTTCGATAGGTAGTCTACAATAGTGTTGACTTCACGGTGGCAATAGGTAATCTTCCATTGGATGCTGAGAAGATAAGAACCGAGATTTCTCCATCTTTGAAGAAGAAACCAGGGGATTAAACCTTGCAAAAGGAGGATAACAACAGCCACTGAGTCGCATTCAATCCACAGCTTCTGAACATTATATGATTGAGCATGCTAAAAACCGGATATAACCGCACTAAATTCGGCTTCAAAAATTGTCCTTGTCCCTACAGCTTCTCTGAAATTCACCTTGCAACCTGAATCCCTTGTAGCAAAGCTGCCTCCCTTTGGCTCTCCCAACAGCAGGAGCTATCATCAAACAAAAAATTTAGAATCTCTGAAAGAAGGAAATCATTGTTCACAGCAGCTTGTGGCAATAACAGCTATACAACAACAATAGTTAGACCATGTCTAGCTGAACCAACTTGAGAACACACAAAGATGATAAGAATCCTCCAAAAATTAGAAATGCCTTCGTCCCATGACAGGCTGTAAAGCCCCAGCAAGGAGAACTTCTTTCTTATATTAGGGAACGAGTGGACCGGATTATCAATGACACCAACCTGTTAAAAGACACAAAAAATTACTGTAGAAACCAGAGTCTCCTGTTCTTCTTAGAATTTTAAGATTCCGATAAACTAAATAATTGTTAGTCACAAAAAAAAAAGAAAAACTGAACTTAATGCTCTACTTGATTGATTGAAGTTTGATTCAAGGGAAAGAAACCATGGAGCTGAAATAACTCACTCAGAGCACTGATGCAGGCCCTATATGCCGAAGACTTTTCAATTCATGAACAGAAACTAATAAAATGAATTCTAGTTCATGTACTCCAAAATTCCAATCCATTCCTAACTAAAGCAATAGATTGTTTGCTAAATTGCGTCTTAACCTTGTTTAGATCATAAACACATATAAAAATAACTTCACTAAGCTTTTTAAAAGTTATCCATATGGACCAGAATTTTGGTCATTTCAAACATAGACAGTCAACCAAGAGTTTTGGGTGATGTGAGAATCCAACAACGACTACGTGGCCATAAAATCATATCAGATGTGAAAGAAAATCAATCATAATTCAGTCAATGGCCTCGGGCCACACTGTAATTACTTAAAATGAGTAAATCTTAGTTCATCCAATGAATAAATTTCAAAAACAGAGACTACGTTAGTAAAATTAACAAGAGTACATTTCCATAGAGTGGTCAGTGCATGAATTACTCTGCAAATAAAGGGATCTTCAGGGATCAATTCACTCAATATCTAATTTCAGAAAATGGAAAATGGAATATGTACATTAAGCCATAAGCAAATCCAGCAAGATCAAGCAAGGAATCAAACATGATTGAATGGAATACTAAATAAAAAAGGAGTGGGTTCATGATTCATCCGAAAAAATAAGGCAGTGGACTGTTGGAGACTGCCACCGAGTTCAACTCTCACCCCAAGCTGAGCAACCACGATGTGAGACCCATATGACTCATCCGCCAGAAGCCCACAAGAGCAGACACTGAAACGAAAATCCCCACCAAGCCTCTGGTTGGGCACCTTGGCCCCAAGAGCTGAAACAGGGGATTGCATGCCCCCCTTTTGGAAACTTTGGAAACTCACATTCGTGACTCGCACACATTCGCGACAGATCCCATTCAAGCATTTGAACGAGCACATCATAATCGCATCAACTGCCCGACAAGGCGACAACACAACACAGGTCAAGCAATTTCCAAACAGAGATGACATCCCGTTCAAAGTAAGGATAATTGTGTGAAATCTTACCAGATTCAAGCCGTTTGTTTAAGTATGGGTCGAGAGGTGGCTTAGGAGTTAACCCTGCTACCAGTACTCCACTGTTGAAGTGTTGATGCAGTCAGTCAGTCTCTATGTCGTCCGAGGGGCTATCATGGTATCGAGGAGGCCAGAATATCCTGTAACAGCCAGCTTTGTTGTGTCTGATATCTTTGGTTGAATGCGTTGGCCTTGGTGTGGTTGCTTCTACTCTCGAAGGAGGAGGTGTTGCTGCTTTTCTTTGTTGAGATGCAGGGAGTTGCAATGTATAGTCCCACATCTTCTATTTTCTTTCCATCTAATGAATTAAATATTTTTCTGTCACCTCTGCCATTTATGGTGTGCGAGAAAATATTACCTGAAAATAAATCTCACTCCGGAGCGACTTCCACGGTTTAGTCTAATAAACACACAAGAATGAGCAATAGCCAAAACCAACAGAAAGGAAATACGACGCCAAAGATAGTTTCTATATTCTGCGAGAGCAGCGAACCAACAACAGAGCCCCCAGTGAGAAAAAGGTTGGAAAAAGAAGGAGACATCATTAAAGGAAAAAAATGGAAAAAAAGCAACAAGACACAAGGGAAAACGGGGCCAATGAAAAGTAACGAAACAACAAAAAAGCCCCGATGGGAAAAGTGTGGAAGGCCAAATAACAACGAGGCATCCTGAAGGTAACAAAAAGTAAATGAAAGAGTAACAACACATCCCATAACCAAGAAGGAAAAACAGGGCCAAAGAAAGTTTCTCTAAACACCAAATGGAGCATGACATTCTTTGAAGTATGATACCAAAGAAAGAGCTCAGGGAGATAGAGCGCAGAAACGAATAACAAATGCTTCCAACGAGAAAAAGGTCCGGAGAAGGGAAAGAAATGACAAGACATAATGAAAGTAAGGAAAAGGAAAAAGAATAACAAGACATCATCATCAAAGTGAGAAAGAAGATGAATAGAAACACTAGAAAAATAAAATATCCTCATTAACTTCCGAAACTCCACAGTCCAACAATTGCGTCGCAAATCTATGGTTACTGATTTTGACTCGTAATGAATATACCCTCGCATTTGAATTAAAGTAGTAGACGGCAGGTTTGTTATGCATCGAAGGATCATAAAGCGTAGCTTTGATCTGCATCGAAGTCGTATAGAGCGCAGTTTTGGTATGCATCGAAGCAGCACCTTCCTAAAGAGATATCTGTCTTCAGTTGTATCTAGATTGTCAAAGTCTGGGTTTAAGGATTGTGATAACACAACTGCAGCAGCAGCAGCAGCAGCAGCAGCAGTAGCAGACATTGACATATTAAAATGTTGGAGTGGAAAAGCATCAACTAAATATATCTCGTCAAAATCTGTGGATAAGAATTTTGATGATTGGTAATGAATAAAGAGTTGAATTAGAGTAGAGTCCAGCTTTGGGATGCATCGAAGCTTGTTATGCCCACTAAGTTCAATGCGACGCAGAGATGTCATATTCTCCATTGACCTTGGTAGATTCAGAAGCTCATGGCAAAGTGAAAGATCCAATACTTCTAATTTCTTTAACAGTCCAACACAATCAGGAAGTACTTTAATATTTGTTCCGGTCAAATAAAGCTCCACCAATGATTCTTGTAAATTACCAATGGATTCAGGAAACTTGTTGAGTGAGATGCAATGGCTGAGCATTAACTTTTGGAGAGAACTCAACCTATGTATACTGTTTGGGAGTTCTTCAAGAGAGGAGCATTTTTCCAAGTTCAAGTAAACAAGCTTCTGATTCTGCCCAATGGAATCATGTAAATTAACCAAAGAACTGCAATTATCAAGATACAACCTCTCTAAGCCAGGAAATCCTGAGAAATTGGGAGACTTAGATAGAGATGAACACCAACTGAGTTTAAGAACCTTCAACTGTCCAAACAACTGTCAAACAAATACATGAAAATAAAATATTAATGTCCAATATTTATACTCAATTATAAAATATTGAGAGATAAGAAACGATAATATGCCACCACACCTGATTTTCAGGCCAACTATTCCAAGCTTGTTTAAATTGGCCATGACTTAAGTCCAGCATACCTAATTTTTCATGATAAAATTCGGCAGGTATTTCGTCCAACGGACATCCCTTCCATCTAAGCCATTTTAACCCAGAAGGAAGACATTGAAAGCTTCCCTCCAATGTTGCTCCATCGACTTGTAGTAATCTTAGCTTGGACATCTTCTCAAAGTTTTCTATGTGTAAACGAGTGTTGTCTTCTGAACTGAAGCTAAGCAAGATACCTTCAACAATTTCATTCCCCTATAGTACAAAATTATATTAAGTAAATAAAAATAAATAGTCATAAAAATTTAAAGGCATTGGCATGTACTCCATAATGATTGTGTTTGGTCTTAATGCACTTTATTTCAGCATCTATTGATATATTAGGATCACATGCTAACCAAGAGTAAGAGCATAGGAAAAATAAAATGAAAAAGATACATGTAATTAGCTCTTACCTTACCACCATGTAATATCTTCATGATTACGTCACGAGACCATAACCTGCTTTGTTTACCATGTTCCAAAAGATTTTGTTTGTTGACAATTCTCCTTCCCATGTCACGAATTTGATCATGCATCCACAACTCTTTCAACTCATTAAACCTTAAGAGGGATTTTCTCTTGAGACCTTCTATTCGGCATCTCGGTTCAAAACCACAAGCTTCCCATATGGAAATTACAATTTCATCCTTCTCTCCTATGAAAAAGCACGCAGCATCGAGAAAAATAGTTTTCTCAATATCATCTTGCAGATTATCGTAACTTATTTTTAACTTTCTATAGACATCATCATGGGGAATTTGTTTCAACCTCCGATGCATGCTTTTCCATACTTCTTTATCTTCTGTGAAAGATAAATTACAACCCAAAACCTCCAAGGCTAAGGGCAAACCTCCTGTAGTGCGTCCTATATCAACTGAAAGCTGCATATAATCATCAGGAGGTTGATCTGTTGAAAAAGTATGCGAGCTGAAGAGTCGAAGACTTTCTTCTTCATTCAATTCTTTGGGCTCATATATTTTTCTATTATTTTTAGCAATTCCACCTAAAACGCCCTGATCTCTAGTTGTTATGATTATCTTACTTTCAGGGCCAAACCAATTGAGATCACCAGCCAATGCTTTTAATTGGGTATGATCACCCACATCATCAAGAATGAGAAGAGTATTTGTTTTTACAAGAAATTTTTTTATCAAACTTGATCCTTCTCTAGAATTGGATATTTTAATTTTCTCCCCATAAATCTTTTTCAAAAATATCTTTTGCAAGAAAACCATACCATTGGGATGTGATGCTCCCTCTCCAATGTTTTCAAGAAAACAACTCTTACTAAAGTTTCTAAAGATGCGATTGTATACGGTTATTGCAATAGCTGTTTTCCCGATGCCACCCGGACCACATATCCCTAGGAATTGAACATCCTTAGAACAGATATTAGAATATAGTTGGGACAACACAGATTGTACCCGGGATTCCAATCCAACAGGGTGTTTAACACCAATCAAGGGGACCATGTTCAATCGGATCCAAGCTTGTTGAACAACTGAATTCACTAACTCTGATAGATCCCTGCAATTAGTTCGTCGCAAAAAAAGGGAAGTCACAACTCACGATTCAATTGGAAGTGAAACTCAAATCGTAAATTAAAGAAAATATGAAGAAGTGGTTTTGAGGGGACTGGGACTTACCCATCCTGAAAAACCCATCCACTCTTGTCTCCTACCGCTCGCAAAGCTTCCTTCCATCTTCGCAGAGTTTTAGGTGCCTCCTTGCCATGTCTGTGAGGCGAAATCTCAAAACATCTAGTTTGATTCTTAACGTCCGATGTCTTGACCTTGAAGAAAATGGGAAAAATGACTTGTCCATTGGTTCTATGACATTCTACCATCTGAGCAAGCTCCTTGAGGCACCAACTACTCTCTGTGTATCTCTTAGAGAAGACAGCAATTGAGAGGTCTGACACTTTTATTGCTTGGAGAAGCTCCCCAATATCTTCTCCTTTCCACAGATCTTTGCTGTCAATGAAAGCATGAATTCCACGAACCTTGAAAGCATTGTAAAGGTGGCCAACGAAGGTATCGCGGGTGTCTTCCCCTCTGAAGTTGATAAACACATCATAGCTCGTTGATCCAACCCGTGACGCCATGACTAAAGTTGCAGATAGAGAGATGCTGTGTCTATGGTTTTGTTAAGGAGCTCTAATCGTGTGCGAATTGATTGACAATGGGTGAAGAAGATAAATGATTATTGGAAAAATGCCTATTCACTTTCCTTTTCTGCGAAGGAGATGAGAAAGTAAGTGGAAGTGGAAATTCTAAATGCCTATTCGACTTTTTGGCAGGAAAAGATTAAAAAAAAGAAAAAAAGGTAACGAAAAATCACGCATAAGTTTCGTGTTAAAAAAAAAGGGTAATTTACAACGCCACCCCTTGGATAATGTCAATATTAGAGGGACACCCCCTCTCTTTCACCAAATTAGACTCGGACCCCCTACCGTCAGTCAACGTTATATGATGCTTTGAAATGACGTTTTTGCCCTTATGAGTAAAAACTAATAAATTAGACATTTTTCATTATCTCAAAAATACCCCTCCTTACCCTTTTATCTCTCCTTCTCTCCTTCTCTCCTTCTCTCTTTCTCTCCTTCTCTCCTCTTCTCCCTACCTGCGACCAAGGGTTCAGACGAGTTCCAGCAGAGATAGAGAGGGCAGTCGCCGGAAAATACTTCTCCTTTTGTCCCCGGCGAGTAGTGCTTCCCATCCAGTTTCTGTCGCAGGCGAGAAGATATGTTTGTTTGTTTTTGTTTTTGTTTTTGTTTTTTTTTCTCTTCTCTATTTTCCCCATTTTGATCTCTAGTTCTCTATTGGGATTTTGTGTGCTCAACGAGACGCCGAAGATAGACCCACGAACCTGCATATGCCGTCGTGGAGGGGGTTCGCTGTCGTAGTTGCCATCGTCGCCGTCGTCGAAAGAGTGTTCGCAGCCGCCGTAGTCGCTGGAGGGGGTTCGTTGCCGTAGTCGCCGTCGTCGCCGTCGTCGAAAGAGTGTTCGCATCCGCCGATCTACAAGCCTACCCGTTCTTCTTCTCAACTCATTGAGGCTGACTTGGGAATAGAACCATTAAGGGCAATTTTGGTACTCCATTATTTTGAAGGGCAAAATGGAATTTAGAAAAAATATTAACTGCTGATGTCAGCATTCTTGGTATATTATGTAACGTTGACTGACGGTAGGGGGTCTAAGTCCAATTTGGTGAAAGAGAGGGGGTGTCCCTCTAATATTGGCATTCTCCAGGGGGTGGCGTTGTAAATTACCCAAAAAAAAAAGAGGAAAACAGAAAGAAATAACGCTAATAGGATAATGACGGTCCTCCATAAAACAATTATATATAAGGATTGTTGAGTGGATCAATACTACCATCGATAGGGTTGAATGGTTATATATACTTGGTTGAGTGGACAAAGCAGCCTCCTCATGAATTATGTGAGGACCTGCCTTATTAACAATATTTTTCAACACATGCGACTAGTTATTTGATGCAGAGGGGTTTGAACAAGACCAAACCAAGAAATGAAAAAAATATTAATTTGTGCCAATCTCCCCATTGCAAAGGCTGACATTTCTCAAATTTAAATCAGGTTCACGTACGAGAACACTCGTATGTTTTTTGTCCATGGATTTAGAATCAATTAAATGAGAGGAGAGAAAATAGATTTTAAATTCATGGACATGGGATGTACAAGATTGTTTTTATACGTAAACCTGATTAGATCTCGCACTTTCCTAAGTTGTACATTTGGAGACTGGAGCATCTCAATCAAAGGTTGGAAAGAACTACTCTAGACAATCTATTAAATGAGAGAAGAGAAAACAGATTCTAAATCCATGGACATGGGATGTACAAGATTGTTCTCATACGTAAACCAGATCAGATCTCGCACTTTCCTAAGTTGTACATTTGGAGACTGGAGCATCTCAATCAAAGGTCGGAAAGAACTTCTCTGGACAATGTGCACCTGCAAGAACCTGATTTACCATTGGAAAAATTACATGATTATCCACTTTTGGGTTTCCATTTACAAAATTATCCACAAAAAATTTTAGTTAACAAAAATTTCCAAAATTAGGTCTGGGTTTACAAAACTACCCACCCAAAGTTTCAGTTAACAAAAATATCTAAAATTAGGTTTGGGTTTACAAAACTACCCAAACTCAATTTTGGGTATTTTTGTTAACTTAAACTTTAAGTGGCTAATTTTGCAAAGAGAAACTTAATTTCGGGTATTTTTATTAACTGAAACTTTTGATGGGTAATTTTATAAAGAGAAACCCAAAAGTGGATAATCAGGTAATTTTTCTTTCCCCATTTTTCTCACTAAAATACTCCACTATTGATTTCTTTTCATAATCATTTGTTCAGAGACATACCTATTGATCTATATTAGAGTGCACTTCCTTTTTAGAAAATGGGTGCAGACCATGTGAAGAGGGTTACATGGTTCGCAGACTCTGCACAGATCAGAAAGCCAATTTTCTTTCTTATTTAACCCTTTCCAATCTTGTATGTATAGATCAAGTTCAGGATAGCCAAGGCTAGATATATAGGTTTATAGGTTAGACATGGATAGTCTAGGCAAAGTGGCAAGAAAGAGTGGGCATGGTGATAAGAGAAGGCACAATGGAGAAAGTTAGGGGTAAAAATTTCATAGGTTCTATCATTTTTATCAAAAATAAAAATTCCAGTATAGCTATTTTATTTTTTTATGGGGATGGGGTATGATGTTATGACTTATGAGTTGAATTCACAGGTGAAACAAAGTGGTCGAGGAAACCACCGTGAAGCTGCAAGGAGGCAAATTAGTGTTGTACAATCAACCATTCTGTCAAATTGTATTTTAGATTCTCTTTCGGAAGTCATGATTGATAGTGAAATCAAAGTCTGAGACCAAGAACTTCTAAATATATTGCATCATCGTGGATATGGGCATAATAACACATCAAGTTCAAGTGGTCCTTCCACTTTTTTTCCCACAAAAAAATCAGACATGTATTAAAATTTAAAAGGATAAAAATGAAAATACAACAAACAAATGGGTGTACTTATGCAAATACAATCAAAATATAGACAAAAGACCTCCACCTTTGGCATTCAATTAGTAGGGGTATATAAAAACAATATCTAGGTCTGGACAATGCATCCATGGTTCTAAAACTTGGATCGATCGCCCAACATACATGTATGATCCAAGAATAAAAGCATGATAAAAAAATGATTAAAAAAAAAAAAAGGGAAAAATTTGTCTGATATGATTTCAATCTGAATTGGTATTGAAATGATATTGGCCTTGACTATTCTCAAGTCCTAATTCTCCAATAATGTGAGAAGGAAAACCAGTCCTGCAAGTTGAAATTTCAAATTTTGTCACATCATTAGCAAGGAATTCCACAATGGGGACAAGTCAAAATGAAATATACAATGACACATCATTTCAACTTGTCCCTTAGTATTTTTTATTATTTATTTATTATTTATTTATTTTTATTTATTTTTATTTTTTTATTTTTTTCCCCTCTCTACTACAAGATCATATTTGTATCAAAATAAAAAATAAAAATGAAAAATTACAAAGAGACAAATGGGCATGCCCATGCAAATACACTCACAAAAAAAGTAGAGGACCCCCACCATTGACATTGTCATTAGCATGCACGGGTCCATCACCGCTACCACCAAAAACAATAGGTAGGTCTAAACATTGCATCTGAAATTATAACAATAACAGCAATCTAAGCTTTATTTCAACTTAATGAGGTCGGCTACATAGATCCAAATAAGGATGTCAATTATGATCTCGCGCCAATAGGTCCGATCAAGCCCAGCATATTTATGGATTGACCTAGACCGGCTCAATCAATAAACGTGCATTCACAGTGCAGGTAGCTAGCCCAGCGGGCCCCCGACCAATCCGACCTACTATAGTCCCGAATTGAACCAAATCGTTGTAACTCGACTGAGCCCGACCCCCTTTATTAAAAAAACAAACATATTCTCATATCATTTCTCTTCTTTATTAAAGATTTGCTTCACCTTCTATTATGATGGTTTTTTGTATTAAGTTATAGTGATTTAATGTTCAAATTGAACAATTATGGGCTTACAACCCACTTAAGAAAATAATTTTAAAGTAGGCATATTTAAAGCATGTTTGAGTCCCTTTAGACTTAAAATAAGTCATAAGCCCGGTTAAGGCCCCATTTAAGGTAGCCCAGTTAAAAATCCGATACCAATCGACTCTATTATAAACCGTACCATGCCCTCTAAAGCTAGGCCCGACGAGTTCGCCCAGGCTCGATCGGTTGACACATAATGGGACATGACAAATAAAAGATGAAAAATACAATATGAAAAATGAGAGGTGAAAGGTGAAAGTATCAAAGTAAGAGAAAAAAAGACACAACCCAACAAGATAGGAGAATCTCAGCTAAATAGGGTCGGCCACATGGATCCTTACTCTCCGATAGGTTCAATCCAAAGTCATACTTGGTATGAGCCCTAAATCACGCATGTCAGTCCTCACAACTTCTCCTATGGTCATTTAGGCCTGTCCCTAGCTCTTGTAGCCCCCTCAATTTGAATTACACTCATTACTGGGCATCACTGTGCATCCATTGATACCACCTCAAACGGTTTTTCTCGAAGCTTGTCATTATTCGGGACAACTCCCAAATCTGCTTTAATACGCTCATTCATTACTTTATCCTTCATAGTTTTGCTGTACATTCATTTTAACTTCCTCATCTCTGTCACACACATCTTTCTATATGACACTTTTTAATTGCCCAATATTTTACTCCGCATATTATGGCTGAATGCACAATAGTCCTATAAAATTTTTCCTCAAGCTTTAAAGGGATACATCGGTCACACAACACCCTAGACGAAGTTCACCGCTTCATCCATTTCACTTTAATTCTTTGTAAGATATCATCCTCTATGTCACTTTCTTAATTTGTGATCGACACAAGATATCTAAAATGGTCTTTTTGCAGAATCTCCTTTTCTTTAATCTTCACCATTTCGTTATCTATCATAGAGTGACTGAAGTTACACATCATATATATTGTCTTCGATATAATAGTTTTTAAACTTTTTGTTTCTAAAGCTGATCTCCATAGCTTCAGCTTAATGTTAATCCCTGCTTTAGTCTTATCCACTAAAACGATGTCATCTACGAAGAGCATACACCAGAGTACCTCATCAAGATGTTCTTGGTTAACTCATTTATGATAAGAACATATAGGTAAAGGTTTAAAGACGATCCTTGATGTAACCCAAATCTCATATTAATAACCACACATTCATGCATGTCCTTAATTATAGTGACATATATACTCGATTGCATTAATTCTCCAATGATATTAGAAGAAAATTCAAACTTGCTATCTAATATTTCAAATTTTGCCGCATTCCTAACAAAGAAAATTCCACAATGGAGACAGCTCAAAAGGAAATGTAAAATGACACATCGCTTTCAACTTTCAAGCGGTCCAAGAGGGATGCGCCATAAAGACATGGTTGCAACTGGCAACTTGTAGCTGACCCTTAAGCTTAAGCGAGTTGCAAGGTCGCTCAGCTCGCTTAAGCTTGAAATTTTACCTTCAATTTCATCATATTTCTTCCGAAAACAATGATGAGCACAATGGTGCCCGGATGGCGGCAATCACGATGGAAATGGGATAATACATTGATGACAGATTTTGATTTATTTATTTCCTTTTATTTTTTATAAAAATTTATTTAAAAAATGTTTTTGGGTTTGGTGGGTATATAATCAATTTCGGTTGTTTGTGGGGTGTGTCACGTGATAAATTGGATTAGTTGGAATTTTAAAAAGAGATAAATCATAAGGTGAAAGGAGTAGAAATAGCCTCTCGGCATTCTCCGGTTATGGCTTCATAGTTTTCGCCCCCTCAGACCTCACACATGCTAGAGTCTTGCGCACCAATCATGTCTTTTATGATTATGTCAATGGAGAGGACCAGGCGGTTCATGAAGTCGGCTAGGTATGGTTGGTGTCTGGGTGAACTCAATGGATATGGGCATCCAAAATGGTCGTCGTAAATACTTGACTCACCAAGTAACATGTGCATTCCTTTCATTGGGCATGATATTTTTAGTCATATCCGCTTTTATAAGTCTACCCGGCATTCTTACAACTTATAAATGCATAAGCAAATCATAAGCAAGGATAGACGAAAAGCATGAACAGAAACTACACATTGTTTAAAATAATTTTGAAACATCGGTTTAAATGATTTAGTATTATTTTCTTTTTTATTTTTGCCTATTTAACAAAAAGCCATTAACCAAGGCCATCTTTTATCAAAACATAAAAAACATTTGGTAAAAATTAGGCATAATAGAGTATGAAATGAGAAATGGTTTGGTATACTCATGTGTAGAATAGTTTTTAATTTAAATCACAAGGGCAAAGAAGTCATTTCACTAAGGGTTTTTAATTTCTTTTTTTTTTTTTTTACCAATCGGCCTAATAATGACTAGCTGCCAAGGCCAACACCAACAAGCCATGGGTAGCCTTTTATGGTGCAAGCACCGCAAGGCTGTGGGTAGAAGCCAGCTTGCTGCTGCAGACTGGTCTCATCACTGGCAGCCATGATAAAAGGAATGAAGGTCGTGGCCACAAGGGTGAAATGGAGTTTCTGGGATAGGTGGGGTGGTGGGGTGAGGTTGCAGGATAGGGTGGGGAGCGGGTGGGTTTCCAGCAGGAAGAAGAAGAAAGAGGGTCAATGCTTGTCATTCTAATAACAAAATGAAATAGTGTTTTTAATCTCACTTTTGGAACATATAAGCACATGCTCATTAATGTTCAGTGCAAAAAGTGTTGGTTTTATGGGTTAAATTAATTATTCAGGTTGGTTAAATGGATGAGAATCAAGTTGCATGAACTGATTTGATCCACTCTCAAGTTTAGAGATATGCTGGCCCAACCCATTGTGATTTATAGTTTTGGGTGCATGATAGTATTATAATTACTAGATTTTGGGTCCCTACAGCCATTATTCACTCTTTCCCACTTTACCACAAAAGTGAGAGAACAAAAGGAGGTCTAAGGGGCTGTAGAAGATCCATAGCTAAGCCAAGAGAGCAAAAGTGAGAGTGACCAACATCAATCGTCTCCAACATACAAGGTGAAAGGTACAATTCGATCTTCTATTATTTGATAACTTTATTAGATTCGTGTTCTTGTTTTTCCTATGTGGTTTCTTCAACAAGGGTTTCGGGATTTGAACCTGGCTGTTCTAACAAAAAGAATAGAAAATCATTTTTAACAAAAAATTATAAATGACTTCCAATTTTTTTTTTTTTGGTGTTTTTCCATCTTTTTTAAATAAAAATAGATTCCATAAACGATATCAAACATAATCAAAAACGCTTTTTAGAACAAAAATAAAAAAGAGAAATGATACCAAAGAGGACCTTAATTACGTAGAGGAACAAGTTTAGAAGCAAACAATTCTTTGCATCTTTATTTGTTTCTATCATTTTAAAGTGTTGGCATTAGACCAGAAAAAAAAAAAAAAAAAAAAATGGTGCCCCCACACTAGGGTTTAACGAGGTAGACCAACTGAATCTTAACCCTTATTCTAATAGAAATTTTGAATGAGATCATTTAACATGCATTTTCTTGTCACTCTCTCAAATTATTCCAAATTTGTCAACAATGAATATGATCCAAGCATGGATAACAATTCATTATTATTTAAAAAGATGTATTAATATAGCAAAGGAAAATAAGCCTACAGAGAAGTATTCAGTCTTTCAACAGATCTTGAAGAGAAAAAGGGGAAATTAGAAGGATATATGTCATACTGGTTATAGTCTGGTGGAATCTAAGAACTTCATTTATTTCAACTGAGCAATAAAATTATATGGATGAATTATCAAAAATAAATTTATATAGATAAAAAATACATTAATTTGATGATTTTTGAGCAATCTACTCGGAAATCTTTGTCATTGCTAGAGAAACAGAATACAAACGAAGGTCAACTTCTATAGGTATATATCTATCCCTACAAAGATTGCTTCCAGTTGATTAGGCATGTCTAGCCAATCTAAAGCCAGATACAAGAAAGCACGAAGAGTGATACGACTCAGGACAACTAATTTGGCCTAAAGAATTCGTAAGCTCATAGAGCTTTACACAGTAATTAACTGTAAAATAGAAAGTAAACTCTTCACACGAACAGTTAATGACGGTGGTTTTATTAGGTAAAGTTCTATCCTCCAAATTTAAGGATAGCAATGGAGATCCTTAAAGACATACACTCTCAATTGGGAGAAACATAATAAAATAGGGAGAGAGAGCTGTTGAGATTAGATAAAAAAGTTTGCTTTGTTGTGACCAAACTTCTAATTTATAGAGATTTGGTCAGCCATGGATCCTAATTCTAGCGGGTTTATACTTGCCTCACGTGAATGACCAACAAACAAACCGGGTCAAGTCTTAATTCGACCCAATTTGATTAACACTAACAAGTACCATTGGTACCAGTTGATGCATCAAATATGTAAGGTCTACAAAAGGTGAAGCCAGCATCCATCAATAGAAGAAACTGACCTTCAGAATAAGCACGTAACAGAACTAATGAAGAGGAGATAAGATAATCACACTGAAAAATCTAAAATTAAAACAACTTCGAAGTTCTAAAGGGTAGAACCATGAATCCATGGGAAGTTATAAAAAGAAGAAAACAGTTAGGAATTAAAGACAACTGGGAAAAAAAAATCTACTCTTGAACAGGTTACCATGAAAAGAAGGTACACAACCAGCAATCACACTTACCATGAACTAAGTGAGGACCTGCCTTATTAACAATATTTTTAACACACATGACTAATTATTTGATGTAAAGGGGTTTGAACAAGACCAAACCAAGAAATGAAAAAAACATTAATTAGGGCCAATCTCCCCATTGCAAATTAAGGTCTACATTTCCCTACGTTGTACATCTGGAGACTGGAGCATCTCAATCAAAGGTCGGACAGCACCTCTCTGTACAATGTGCACCTGCAAGAAGCTGATTATTAAGAGACTACATTTTTTTAATTTTT
Source organism: Macadamia integrifolia (assembly GCF_013358625.1). Taxonomy (NCBI): domain Eukaryota; kingdom Viridiplantae; phylum Streptophyta; class Magnoliopsida; order Proteales; family Proteaceae; genus Macadamia; species Macadamia integrifolia. Next base: position 9,932,329 of record NC_056558.1, on the reverse strand, counting down.
GGAGACTGGGATAATTCAAACTTTTAACATCAATCCTTACAAGGCTAGAAGCAAGAAATTGGCCAGAAATAAAATCACCAGTTAGCAATGAAAATTTAAAATATAAAAGCAGAAGCCACCCTTCAAATTTAGTAAGGGTCAAGGAAAAAAGAAAGAGACGTAAGCAAGAATTCAACTCTAGGAAAATGTACAAAATACATTTTCACATCCAGCCAGAGTCATTCAAGAAAAATGAATAGTATACATGATAATGTAATCTCACACAATTCATGGATAAGAACTGTTCCCTCTTTGCACTAAAAAAATCCCACAAAAATAAAATTCCAGCCATAATAGGAGAATGGAAAATTTTCTAATTGTGCCAACCCATTGAAATCTATATCAAACAAAAATTGAATAGTACTCCCAAGATGTAGAATCATCAAGACTAAAATTTTCTAAAATAAGATTTCCAATTCATTTTATTTAATGGAAAATCTGATAATAAACTAATGCCAAAGACTTCAATTCATGGAAAGAAAAATAATAAATTGCAATGCAGTCCATGTACTCCAAACTCCAATCTATTCCTAACTAAAGCATGGCGAGTTTGGTAAACTCTGTCTTGGACTTCCTTGGATCTTAAACAGAAATAAAAATCTCTTTACTAAACCTTTTAGAAGTTCTACAAATGGACCATGTAAAGAAAATAACATAATTTCAGTCATTTCAAACATGAGCAGTCAACCATGAGTTGTGGGTTATCTCAGAATCACACAACAAGGATTACCTGGCCAAGAAAATCAAACCACAATTCAGTCAAGGGTCTCAAGCCAACAGGAATCACCCAAAATGAGTAAATCTTAGTCCAATCAATGAACAAATTCTGATAACAAAAAAAACTTCGGAAAATTCACAAGAAGTCAAATACAAACTCAAAGTGGCGCAGGAATTTGCTTTGCAAATATGGGGATCTTTTTGGGATCAATTCACTCTAAAATCAATTCTCAAAAAAATTGGCAAATGGAATATATACATTTAGCAAGCAAATCCAACAAGATCAAGTAATGAATAAAAAATGATTGACTAAAATACCAAATAAATAGGGGTAGGCTATTTCTAATTCATCCAAAAAGAAAAGGCAGGGGGACTAAGGATCTCACTGATATAGAGTTCAACTCACTCTAAACCCCAGCTGAGTAACCACGAGTGGTGGGGTCGTGAGACTCATAGGACTCACAGCCACCAGAAGCTCTACAAGGGCTGCCACCAAAACTAAAATCCCCACCAAGCCTCTGCCTGTGCTTTGCCCCCAGCACCGAGAGCTGAAACAAGGTATTACATGCCCCTTCTCGAAACTCAAATGAGCTCCACACACACATTCACCTTCAACGAGGAGGAACCCATTTGACCATTTGACCATTTGACCATTTGAGCATTTGAACGAGCACCACGCGAGCAGTAACTACCCGACAACACAAGGCAAGATTCAAGAATTTTCCAAACGGAGATATTAAAGTTTAGGTTAATGGCATGAAATCTTACCGGATTCAAGCCGTTTGTCCAAGAATGGGTCGAGAGGTGGCGGAGGAGTTAACCCTGGTACCACCCCACCATTGAAGTATTGACACAGTGGCCTTGGTGGTGTTGATTCTGCTCGCTAGTGTGGCGGTGTTGCGGCTTTATTTGTTGAGAGGTTAGGAGTTTTATGTCCCACATCGGCTAGGTAGTGTTCTTACCATGTACAATGTATGAACCCGCTGTCGATAAGATCATCGAATCGCCCTCATCCGTTAGGACAGGCGGCCCGTAAAGCGTCACTTGTTCGTATATTCGCCGTCGACCTTGGCAAGATTCACAAGCTTTGCAGCAACATGAAATGTCCAATACCTTTAACTTCTTTAATAGTGCAATGCCATGACGCAATGCTTCAATATTTGTGTTTTTCATGGAAAGCTCAATCAAAGATTCTTTTAAGTCACCAATAGATTCAGGAAACTTGTTGAGTGACATGCAATGGCTGAGAATTAACTTTTGGAGAGATCTCAATCTGCATATACTATTTGGGAGTTTTTTAATAGAAGAGCATCTTTCCAAATTCAAGTAAACGAGTTCCTGGAGCTGCCCAATGGATTCATGTAAATTAATCAAAGAATTGCAGTTATCAAGATACAACTTCTCTAAGCGAGGGAATCCTGAGAAGTCAGGAGACTTAGACAGAGATGAACACCAACTGAGTTTAAGAACCTTCAATTGTTGAAACAACTGTCAAACAAATATATGAATATAAAAAATTGATGTCCAATATTAATACTCGATTACAAAATATTTGAGAGATAAGAAGTGACAAAATGTGACACACCTGATTTTCTGGCCAGCTATTCCAAGCTAGTTTAAATTGGCCATGACTTAAGTCGAGTATACCTAATGCTTCATGATAAAATTCAGTAGGTATTTCATCCAAAGAACATCTTTGCCATCCAAGCCAACTCAACCCAGAAGGAAGACACTGAAAGCTCCCCTTCAAGGTTGCTCCATCAACTTGTAGTAATCTTAGTTTGGTCATCTTCTCAAAGCTATTAGTATGTAAACAAGTGTTTTCTTCTGAATTGAAGCTAAGCATGATACCTTCAACCATTTCGTTCTCCTATAGTAGAAAATTAGTCTGAATAAATAAAAATTGATAGATACAAATGTAGAGTTTTTGTCAATGTACTCTATATTGATTTGATCCTAATGCACTTTTTTTCAATATCTATTTATATATTGGGATCACATGCTTACCAAAAATAAGATCACAAGAAAAATAAAAAGAAAAGAATCATATATTTACATCTCACCTTATGACCTTTTAATACCTTCATAATTATGTCACGGGACCATAACCTGCTTCTCTTACCAGGTTCCATAGGACTTTGGTTGTTGACAATTGCCCTTCCCATGCCTCGAATCTGATCGTGCATCCATAATTCTTTCGACTCATTAATTTTTAGGAGGGATCTTCTCTCAAGAACTTCTATACGGCATCTTGGTTCTTCAATGCCACAAGCTTCCCACATGTAAATTACGTTTTCTACCTCGCGTCCTCCAAAAAAGCATGCAACATCGAGAAACATGGCTTTCTCAATATCATTTTGCAGATTATCATAACTTATCTTTAACTTTCCATAAACATTATCATGAGGAATTTGTTCCAGCAACCAATGCATGCTTTTCCATACTCCTTTGTCTTTCTTGATAGATAAATCAGAACCCAAAACCTCCAAGGCTAAGGGCAACCCTCCTGTAGTGCTTACTATATCAATTGAGAGCTGCATATAATCATTAGGAGGTTGTTCAGCTGAAAAAGCATATTTACTGAAGAGCCGAAGACTTTCTTCCTCATTCAATTCTTGAGGCTCGTATATATTTCTATTATCTCTAGGAACTCCCATTAGAAGACTATGATCTCTAGTTGTTATGATTATTTTACTTTTAGGACCAAACCAATTGAGATCACCAGCCAATGCTTTTAACTGGGTATGATTGCTCACATCATCAAGAATGAGAAGAGTATCCGTCTTTCCAAGACTTCTCTTTATCAAACTTGATCCTTCTCTAGAGCTGGATATTTTTATTTCCTCTCGAAAGACGACCTTTTCGAGAAGTAGTTTTTGTAAAGAAATCATACCATTGATTTGTGATGCACTCTCTCCAACATTTTCAAGGAAACAACTCTTACTAAATTTTCTAAACATCCGATTGTACACGGCTATGCAATGGTCGTCTTCCCAATGCCACCTGGACCACATATCCCTATAAATTGAACAGCAGTAGAATTGGTATTTGATAGTAGAGATAACACAGATTCTACACGGGATTCCAATCCAACAGAGAGTTTAACTTCATCCAAGGGGACCGTAGTCAATCGGCTCCAAATATTTTGAACAACTTCCTTGACTAACTCTGATTGATCATCCCTGCAATTAGTTAGTTCATAGAGGAAAGGAAGTCACAACTCACAACGCAATCGGAAATGAAAGTCAAATCCTGAGAGCAGATACAAAGAACTACTTTTGAGGGGCTAGTAGACTTGCCGAGGAGACTCGAAAACCCATCCACTCTTGTCTCCCACCTCTCGCAAAGCATCCTTCCATCTTAGCAGAGTGTCGGGGGCCTCCTTGCCATGTCTCTGAGGCGAAATCTCGAAACATCCAGTCTGATTCTTAACGTCCGAAGTCTTAACATTGAAGAAGATGGGGAAAATGAATTGATGGTTGGTTCTATGACATTCTAGCATCTGAGAGAGCTCCTCGAGGCACCATTTGCTTTCTGTATATCTTTCAGAGAAGACAGCAATCGAGAGATCGGAGACTTTTATTACTCTTAGAAGCTCTGGCCCAATATCTTCTCCTTTCCACAGATATTTGCTGTCCATGAAAGAATGAATTCCACGATCCTTGAGAGCACTGTAAAGGTGGCCAACGAAGGTATTGCGGGTGTCTTCACCTCTGAAGTTGATAAACAAATCATAGCTTGTAGATCCTTCCCGTGACGATGACGCCATGAAGATTACAGTTGCAGATAGATAGAGAGATGCTGATATTATGGATTTGTTAAGGAGCTCTAATCGTGTGCGAACTGCGAATTGATTGGCATTCGGTGAAGAGGATAAATGATTGATTATTGTTAAAATGCCTCTTCTCCTTCCTGCTCTTTTGCTTTTCTGCTTTCTTGCTTCTCTCGCGAAGGAGAGAAATAAAGTAAAAGAAAGTGAAAGAAAAAAAGAATCTTTCACTTTCAAAATGCAAACAATTCAAAAGTAAGGTACAAGGAAGGAAGGACCCACCACTTTCAAGTGGTTCCCACATCCCACTCTATGTGCTATGGCTTTTCCCTACCATATTTCGTGCTGCGGCTCTTTTCTACGTCGTCTTTTTTTTTTTTTTTCTTTAAAGAAAAACTACCTAATTATATAAAGAAAATATGGCTTTAAGCTGTAACCAACAATGAGCGAAGGTGGCTTATGCTCGAAATTTTACCTTTCAACTCATACTTCTTCAAATGATAATGTGAAATAATAACAATAATAATGTGAACGATTATCCGACCACAACCATCACCGGATAAAGTTTTCCCACCTCACCACGTGGTTTCTAGGGTCAAAGATCCCCTATCCCCCCTCAAGTGGCCTTATTGTCAGTTCAATGTGGCTTTAGGGAATCTCGATGCTTCGACTTATTTTGTTTTTCTTTATTTATTTATTTTTTTAATTTTCTATTTATGTGGCCCATCCCCCAAATCACCCATTTGGTAGGTAAAGGTTATCGGCCGCCTTTCACGGTGTGAGATATTGGCACTTTAGCTTTGGAGGGATAGAAGAAAGTTTCATTCTCTATACTTTTTTACTTAAAGTTGAATTCGCATATTGTGTTTATCTCCTTTTGTTAAAGATAAAGTAAATATCTAACAATATCAACATTACCCATGAAAATTTTCAATATTGTAGAAAGTGTAACCAGAGATGGGATTGGTTAGCCTTGAATTAGATATGACTAAAGCATATGATCACCTAAAAATATGGTTATCTTCGGGCTATTTTATGATTTTTTGGGATTTAATGATCAGTGTTGTAATTTGATAGGCTTACTTGTATTCTCATGTATCTACCATATTAAGTTTGAGGGAAGTTCTTTTGAGTTTATTGAGACTACTAGAAGAATTAGGCAAGACTGTCCTCTTTATTCTCCCACTCCACCCCACCCAGCCCACCACCACTCCCCCAAACCCCCCCCCACCCCCACCAAAAAAAAAATTGCCATGGAAGTGCTTTTTCGGCTATTGTTGGTCTACTGAGATCGTAATTTTTCTATAGAAATTATGATGGCGAGAATTGTCTCAGAGATTTCACATTTGTTCTTTGCAAATGATGCATTCATCTTTTGCAGAGCTAACTCTAAAAGATATTTTCACCATACTTGCGATTTTGCAACATTCAATTTTTTTTTTTTTTTTTTTTGAGTAATATATCGGAAATCTATAGTGAGTCTTTGTATTTGGGGACACCATTGTCTACTCCTTGGTCAAAGAACTTAGCCATGCACCATATTATCCATAGGGGTCAGTGCTAAGTTGTTTATTGGAAGTTTCCTCTTTTATCTTAGGCCGATAGCCGGTAGATATATTCTGATTAAATCTATTTTTAGTTCTATACCAATTTACATGATGTCACTTTAACCCATAAAAAAAAAAAATACATGATGTCGTGCTTCATGTTTCCTTTGAAAGTTTGCCATAAACTAGACTCTATAAATGCTAGATTTAGCTTACTAGTTACTTGATGAAGAAGGGCTAGGAGTTGTAATTAGTGAGAAAATCCTGGTTTTTTGGGCTTTCGGTTTCTTATTGGGTTACTATCGTTCCGATCATGTTTTTTTGTCAGTTTCAGTTTGATTTTCGGTTTCAATCGATGTATTTGATGGAGACTGATCCCTTTTCTGATTCTGAATCTTTAAAACTTGCTTCACAATGTTTGATTATCCATGTGAATAATCACACTACATAGTACAATGAAAAAGGGAATTTCTGGTTTCCTGAAAAAGATCTCTATATTTTATTTATTAATAAAAAATGGAGATTCAACTTTGCTCTCTGCCTTAGTTGAGGCTTGGGTTTGGACAAAGAAGTATGAATTGAATATTTGGTAACACTAAACTTCATGATCATCCTATTAAATTGATATTTGAGCTGATTCTGTTGGCTCTCCTTCACTTTGTTTTTTATATATAATCTCATTACATTCTTAATATATAGTAATGACTCTTAACTATCTCTTGCCAAAGAGGACAAGATTACACACTAGTTGGCCCAATAATATTTTCAAGGAAAGCTTATTAGACTTCAATCAAACAAGCTAGAATTGCAAGCAGCATCCTTGCCATCCCCACCTTCTGCTCTTGTAATTAAATTTCTTTTGTCAAGTTAAATAATTAGAAAAATGCTGCATATTTAATCTGCTGCAAGTTCCAAAACTTAATAATTATGTAATCCAAGTATTAAAGTGCGCCAATCAAATTCCAAAAACAAAGAAAAGAAAGATTATTCACTAAAATGATTGCCAAAAGAATGCCTTCCAACACCAATTTTATCAATCTGATTTGAACAACACCAAACCAAGAAAAGGAAAAAAATATTTATCTGGGCCAATCTCCCCATCGCAAAGGTTGATATTTCCCTAAGTTGTACATCTGGAGACTCAAGCATCTCAATCAAAGGTCTCACAGCACTTCTTTGTACAAACTAATAACAGCAACCCCTTAAAAGGCTAGAAGCAAGAGATTGACCATCACAGAGAAGAAAGAAAATTACAAAAATCTGTACCGAGGATGCAAAGATGCATCCTTTTCCAGCTCCACACTAAGCAAAGGAGAAAGTGAATACAGACTTAGATTCATCATACTTCGCAACAGACTTCCACAGGTAATCTACAATAGTGTTGACTTCAAGGTGGCAATGGATAATCTTCCATTGGATGCTGAGAAGATAAGAACCGAGATTTGTCCATCTTTGAAGAAGAAACCAGAGGACTAAACCTTGCAAAGGAGGATAACAACAACCACCGAGTCACATTCAATCCACAGCTTCTAAACATTATATGATTGAGCATGCTCAAAACCGGATATAACCGCACTAAATTCGGCTTCAAAATTTATCCTTATCCCTACAGCTTCTCTGAAATTCACCTTGCAATCTGAATCCCTTTTAGCAAAGCTGCCTCTCTTTTTGGCTCTCCCAACAGCAGGAGCTATCATCAAACATAAAATTTAGAATCTCTAAAAGAAGGAAATCATTGATCACAGCATGGACAGTCAACCAAAAGTTTTGGGCTATGTGGGAATCCAACAAGGACTACGTGGCCATAAAATCATCTCAGATGTGAAAGAAAATCAAATTATAATTCAGTCAAAGGCCTCGGGCCACTCTGTAATTACTTAAAATGAGTAAATTTTAGTTCATTGAAAGAATAAATTTCAAAAACATAGACTATATTAGGAAAATTAAAAAGAGTATATTCCCATAGAGTGGTGCATGACTTGCTCTGCAAATAAAGGTGTCTTTAGGGATCAATTCATTCAATATCTAATTTCAGAAAATGGAAAATGGAATACGTACATTAAGCCATAAGCAAATCTGGCAAGATTAAGCAAGGAATCAAACATGATTGAATGGAATACTAAATAAAATAAGGGTGGGTGTTTATGATTCATCCGAAAAAATAAGGCAGTGGACTGTACCGAGTTCACCTCTCTTACCCCAAGCTGAGCAACCACGAGCGGCAGGGTTGTGAGACCCATAAGACTCAGCCGCCAAAAGCCCACAAGACCAAACACAGGTTGAGATGTAGGCATTTAAATTTTGGAAGGATAGTTGGAAGTTTCATTCTCTTTACTTTTTTGACTTCAAAGTTGAATTCATTATACTGTGCTTTTCTCTTTTCACCAAACTGCTTTGTTTAAGGTAAGTAAATTTTTGACAATACGATCATCATTACCTATGAAAATCTTCAATATCGATGAAGGTGTAACGGCAAATTTGAATTAAATTGAGTAAAGCATATGATCCACCTGAAAATGTGGTTTTATATCTTCAGGCTACTTTTGAGTTTCTATGATTTGATAGGCTACCTTTGTAATCTCATGTATATGCTCTATTAAGTTTGAGAGAATTTTCTTTTGAGTACATTGAGACTACTAGAAGAATTAGGCAAGATTGTCCTCTTTTATCAGTTAAGTTGCATCAGTTTTGGTCTGTTATTGGGCCAATTTGGAACTGAACCATTTAGGAAATTTTTGATTTAGCCCAATTTAATCAAAGTTTTATTTTATTTTATTTTTTATTTTGTAATCAGGTTAATATTGGGTTTGGTCCAGTCTTGTTTCGGTTTACATACATACATTAGGAAATTAATGAGAAAATCCTGGTTTTTGGGTTTCTTATTGGGTTACTATCATTCCGGTCATGTTTTTTTTGTTCCAATCTATTTTTCGGATTCAATGGGTGTATTTCAGTATTTGGTTGGTCTAGTTGAGTCTCGGTTTTGCCAATTCCATACAACCCCAACTCGAAATCAAACCGCTAAAAAACCAGTTCAGTTTGGTCAGAGCTGAATCGATCGGATTGACTCGGAATGATTTGGAATAGAATTGAATATGGCTAACACTAATTAACCTTCATGATCATCCAATTACATAGACATTTGACCTGCTTCTGTTAGCTCTCCCTCACTCTGTTTATGATATCTAATCTCATTAAATTCTTAATATATATATATATATATATGTCCAAAAAAAAAAAAAATCTTCATATATAATAATGATCTTATAATGAATGCGAAAGTTTGACATTCACTCTCCCAAATCCACCTAACCAAAATTAACACTTTTTGTTGAGCAGTGTTCATTATTTCAACAATTTCTATTTAACATAATCTAATTTCTTTTTTCTGAAATTAAATGAAATCATACAAACAACAGCTAGACAATTCGTAATAACTTTGTGAAATATTGAAGTAGAAATCCAATTAAAAACAGCATTAATTACAGGCATAGAACAGCCACTTTATTTAGTTAACAATTTATGAGAAAAAGAACAATGTCTGATCCCAGACCCAAGCCACTAAAATAACAAAACTAATCCTCTGCCGCGGATGCAACGGTGCGGCGAGCATCCGAAGGTTGGAATAACATCGAGGTAAATGCCAATGTCGTCTCGGCCATCCGATACTCCCCGCACCGCCACACCCGCGGTAGACAATCATCACCCCTAAAATAACCTCCCTAACCCTTTACAAAATGAAAAATACTAACCCTTACAATGTCCCTAGTTCCCTACGCATCCTTCCATTGGTCCTCGCACTGTTCAGCATTCTCCTTAATTCTTTTATATTTGTAGATTCAAACAAGTAGGCTTTAGATTTGAGTTTCCATGGTGCATCAAAAAAAAAAAAAAAGAATGATAATAATAAATAAATAAATAAATAAAAACAAAACAAAACAAATTCTTACCATAAACCAGTACTGAATGGATTGTAACACCCCACCACCAAGTTAGGCTCCTATTTTACTAGGAACAACTTCAGTTCCTGCACACTAAACTGGAACCATTCAACCGGATCTTGGTATACTTTTGAAATCTCAATAGCATCTCCACCTTCCAGCTGAAACCCAAACCAATCAAATCCTTCAAATTTGTGAATGTAGACTATTTCTTCGCGTGTCAATTTGATGCCCTCAATTCTCAGCCTAGTTTCATAGTAGGTTTTTTTTTGGTCTTTGTTATGGATCCAAGCTTTAAAATGCATAGAGAGGTTTACTGGTGCACTCGGATATAGAATGCCTGTCAGGATGGATACATTCAAATAAACATGCATGATCAGATAACGGTGGGGGTATTCATTTTCGTTTGATGGCAGGCGCCAAACCGTACTTTTGTCTGGCAGGTGCCTAACGACTTCCACGCTCCTCCAAGTTTGCCTAGAACCCAAAGGAAATGTTTCCTGCAAGAATTAAGAGGAGATAGGAGAGGACCTGTCAATCATCAATCAATTTGAGATCATATAATTGATTTTTTTCCAGGTTTTTATGTACCCAAAACAAAACAACAGAAAATAAGTAGTGATTTTCCATTTGTTTAGAGATGGGTATTGGAGCCCTTTCAGCCATTGGGAGATGACTAATTGAGCCCTAATTGGGCAGCCCACTAATTGGAGAGGAGCCTAGCCTGATGATCCATTGTTAACTAGGGTTCCAATAAGATAGAGAGAGGTAGATAGATAAAGCACCTCGCTATGCGGTGGCCACGAACGATTTGTTACTACAAGGCAGGTTTCAAATTCGTATTTAGTTCTTTCAATCATGTAGGGCCTTTCCAGCTCTGCCATTTTTACCAATAAATCTTCAATGCGTGCCTCCTTCGCTTTTACCCATGCCTCCTTCGCTTCTACCCAAAATTCTTCAATGCATGCCTCTTTCCCTTCCACAGAAAAATCTTTGAGGCACAATAACTCCAACTTTTTCATGTTTTTCATGACTGGTAAATTTACCAATGATTTGCAAAGAATACGAAGTTCCACTAAATTAGAGGGCAGCTTTGGTACACGTCGAAGCTTGTCACGTCCACTAAGGTCAATGTAACACAAAGACGTCATAGCCTCCAATGACTCTGGCAGAACCACAAGCCCATAACAAAGTGAAAGATCCAATACCTTCATCTTCTTTAACAATCCAACACCATCGGGCAATACTTTAATATTTGTTTTATCCAAGGAAAGCTCAATCAAAGATTCTTTTAGATCACCAATGGATCCAGGCAGCTCTGTGAGTGAGATACAAAGAGTAAGAATAAGCCTTTGAAGAGAACTCAACTTACATATACTGTTTGGGAGTTTCTTAAGAGAATAGCAACATCTTAAGTTCAAGTAAACGAGTTGTTGGAGCTGCCCAATGGATTCATGTACATAAGCCAAATATGCACAATTATCAAGATACAACCTCTCCAGGCAAGGAAATCCTAAGAAGTTGGGAGACTCGGTCAGAGACAAACAACAACTGAGTTTAAGAGTTTTCAATTGTTGAAACACCTGTCAAACAAAGATATAAAAATATAAAATATATTAATGTCCAATAACACACTTGGTTGTAAAATGAGAGTGAAGAAAAGATAAATACCACTCACCTTATTTTCAGGCCAGTTATTCCAAGCTTGTCTAAACAAGCCATAAGTTAAATCAAGTATAACTAATTCTTCATGATAAAAATTGGCAGATAGATTTTCCAGTGGGCATTTCCTCCATCTAAGCCATCTTAACCCATAAGGAAGACAAGAAAAGCTACCCTCCAAGCTTGCTCCATCAATTTCTAGTAATCTTAGCCTGGGCATCTGCTCAAAGCTTTTGATATGTAAATAAGTGTTTCCATTTGAATTAGAGCCAAGGAAGAGACCTTCAACTATTTCATTCCCCTACAATAGAAAAATAATACAAGTAAAATAAAAATTGATAAACAAAAACGAATGGGCTTTGCAAATGTAATCCATACTTGTTGTATTTTATATGTCTAAATGACACATCTATAGATGTATTTAGAATTTGTAACATTTTTTTCACTATCCATTGTTTTATTTTTTAAATTTCTTTAAGTCGGAATTTTCAAAATAGTTGAAAGTGATTTATCAATATATCTTTATCAAAAGTTGTCACTGTCTTACATATTTTTCGAGTATACACATTTTATGATAAGATTTACCCACATGAAGAAAAAAAAAAAAAACGTGTTAAGGGAAAAAAGTGAGGTTACTAATTATTTGATACCTTAAGGGGATGTGAATAAGAAAATACTTTCTCTCACTATCTATTTATTTATTAGGATCACATGCTTTCCAAGAGTAAGAGAAGAGGGAAAAAGGATATGTAATTAGCTCTTACCTTTCCACCATTTAATACCTTCATGACTATGTCAAAAGACCATAACCTGCTACATTTATCAGGTTCCATAGGATTTTGATTGTAGATGATTCCCCTTCCCATGTCGCGAATTTGATCGTGCATCCACAACTCTTTTGACTTTGTAATCTTTAAGAGGGATTTTCTTTTGAGAACTTCTATCCGGTATTTTGGTTCAAAGCCACAAGCTTCCCATATGGAAAGTATGGTTTCTTCTTCCCATCCTATGAAAAAGCATGTAGCATCAAGGAACATTGCTTTCTCAAAATCATGTAAATTATCATAGCTTGTCTTCAACTTTTCATAGACATTATCATGAGGAACTTTTTCTAATATCCGATGCATACTTTTCCATACTTCTTTATCTTCTGCAAAAGATAAATCAGAACCCAAAACCTCTAAGGCTAAGGGCAACCCCCCTGTTGTGCGTACTATATCAACCGAAAGTTGCATATAATCATCAGGAGGTTGATTCGTTGAAAAAGCATACGAACTGAAGAGTTGAAGACTTTCTTCCTCATTCAATTCTCTAGGCTCATATTTGCATATATTGTTTTCAGGAACTCCAACTAGAATGCTCTGATCTCTAGTTGTTAGGATTATCTTACTTCCATAACCAAACCAATTGAGATCACCAGCCAATGCATTTAATTGATTACGATTTCCCACATCATCAAGAATGAGAAGAATATCTATTTTTCCAAGCCTTTCTTTTATCAATCTTGATCCCTCTCTAGAACTGCATATTTTTATTTGTTCCCGAAAAATATTGTAAAGAAGTTTCTCTTGCAAGCAAACTATCCCATTGGGTTGTGATGCTTGCTCTCTAATGTCTTCAAGAAAACAACTCTTACTAAAGTTTTCAAAGATGCAGTTGTATATGGCTGTCGCAATTGTTGTCTTCCCAATGCCACCTAGACCACTTATCACCAGAAACTGAACATCTGAAGAACTTGTTTTTGACAGTAGAGATAATACATAATCAATACGGGATTCTAATCCAACAGGGTGTTTCACACCAATCAAGGGAACCATATTCAATCGGATCCAAGCTCTTTGAACAACTAGCTTGACCAACTCTGATTTATCCCTGCAATTAGTTCATACAAATTGATCCAACCAATTAGTTCATAAAAAGGGGAAGTCACAACTCACAACACAATTGGATGCCGAACTCAAATCCTAAATGAAAATATGAATTACATAAAGTTTATGATAAAAATGACCATAAAATTTGATATGGAACGTATCTAGTAAGCTAGAGTTACCCGTTGTCAAAAACCCATCCACTCTTATTTCCTACAGCTCTCAGAGTGTCCTTCCATCTCTGTAGAGTTTGGGGCGCTTCCTTGCCATGTTTCTGAGGTGAAATCTGAAAACATCCAGTTTGATTCTTGACGTCGGAAGTCTTAACCTTGAAGAAAATGGGGAAAATGATTTGACCATTGGTTCTATGGCATTTCAGCATCTGAACGAGTTCCCTGAGGCACCAACGGCTTTCTGCGTATCTTTCACTGAAGATAGCAATAGAGAGCTTGGAGCCTTTTATTGCTCGGAGTAGTGCTGGCTCAATATCATCTCCTTTCCACAGATCTTTGCTGTCAATAAAAGCATGGATTCCACGATCCTTTAAAGCCATGTAAAGGTGCCCAACTAAGTTACTGCGGGTATCTTCGCCTCTAAAGTTGATAAACACGTCATAACTTGAAGATCCAACCTGTGGTGGCTCCATAAAGATTGCAGATTCAGGTAGAGAGATGAGATTGTGAAATTGTTAAGGAAAGCTCTATCCTTGTGCAAATTGATTTGCCTTGATTGAAGAAAATAGAAGATTATTGGAGAAATTGGCAAGAAGAAACCACAATAGACTACACGGACTTTTCGAGAAAAGTATGAACAAGGGCAGTTTTGGTAACCCATCAATTGAGAATCATGTGGATAGACGGACGATCTCAAGTTTAATTCTCTATCTTTGTATTTACGATAGACGTTAAGTAAAATAAATAAATAAATAAATAAATAAATAAATCTCTCTCACTCAAGAGAGAGTGTCTACCCAGCCAGAGCATCCGCCACATAATTCATAACTCGAAAAATATTATCAAAAGAAATCAAAACAAAAGATAAAAGGTGAAAGAATACTACTCTCTTACCTGGCCAAACAAAAAATCTACTCGGTTGTGTCATCTACTTCTAGACACTGCAATCTGTGAAAATATGTCTCTACCCCTCTTATTGTATGCCAAATGTGTATCTGTGTATGGAATCCAATTGGATGGGACGCATGCACAATTACCACAAGACGAGGTAGTTTCAATAAATGTGTGGTTGACGCCATTACAATTTCAAAGGCGTCTCAATCCTTGCAAGCATTTATGAGACTTGTGATATTTTTCAACTACTCCAAAATAAAGACTAGTGATATTTTTTCTTTTGAGGAAATTACACTCCCCTCCCCTATATTATGTCTTAATAGCACTTTTTTCTATGTACTTTCATAAATACTAATTCCCTCCCTTATGCTATACCATAATAGGATTCTCTCCATGTACTTTCAATTGTACACCTTCCGTTAGATAGCCCAATTAAGTGATGATCTCATCCTAAAAACATTACATTGCATATAGAAATTACCCTTCCCACACGAAATTAGGGATGCAACAAGGCCGAGTTGTACTGAGTTTCTGAAAACCCTAGCCCAACCTTGAGTCCCCTTAATTGGGCCCAAACTAGCACTAACCCTAATTCAGGGCCGCAAAACTTCAACACTGGCCCTACCCTTCAAGGTTCAGCCCAATCTTTACCTGCCCTGATTGGCTCTGATTTTTCAGGGCCTAGCCGGGATGACCCTGACCTTGATTGACCTTGCAAAATAAGAAATAACTTAAAAATAAAAAATATTCATAATAAAGAGTAGATAAAAAAAATATAAAATTACAAATTTCTTGGTAAAAAAAGCAAGAGAGATCTTTTTTTTTTTTGGTAATAAAAGCGAGGATCGGTGAGAAGATATATTAAGAGTTTTGAGATATCAATGACTCATAGTCAAACAATATATAAAATTAGGTTAAATTCATGGTTAACATCAAGGTCACAACTAGGGTCAACATCAGGGGCAAAAATCAGGGCAGGACCAGGCCAAAATCAGGGCCAAAAGTCAAGGTAAAAAAATCAGGGCCGGGTTCATGGAGGGTTGGGTGGGCCAAAGACATCAAACCTTACCCACCCTAACCTTGACTTAGGGTCAAAAATTTTAGGGTTGGGGCGGCCCTTAAGGCCAAATTTTTTGGGTCAGTACTTGTTCGGGATCAAGGCGGGCCAAGGGAGGGTTCTGGGCCGTCAGGGCCAAACGTGCACCCCTACACGAAATAAACTTTAGAGCCCTAAAAGATTGAAACTCACCCCTTTCGTGAGAGAATGAAGGTCTTCAACTCACCTATTCTTCATCGTTGTGGTTTTATGCATCGCCGTTGGTTGTGCTCCGCCATCGATGTTTAATTTCCCTATTTTAAAGGATTCTGTGCTTAAAGATAAAGGAGGTGAAAACAATTTAATTGCATTAGGAACATTTAAATGCAACAGACATTGAAATATTGTTCCTCGTGTGTTATATTATGAATCTATTCTAATTTTTCAATTGTTGGTATGACTTGCTCTTAAATTGCTGATGAATGGATTTCACACTTTCTTAATAGTGAAAAAATTTGCTTCTTTCTTTAGGTCCTTTCGATAAAAATCATATGCAACAAGATTACCAGTCAACCTGAAGGTTATGGATTTGTAGAGTTTGTTTCCCATGCTGCAGTTGAACAGATTCTGCAAACATACAAACATACAATGGGGGACACAGATGCTTTGAACAGAACAAAATTTTAGGTTGAATTGGGCTTCTTTTGGGATTGGAGAAAAGCGCCTGATGCTGGACCTGAGCATTCCATCTTTGGGGGGGATTTATCGCCGGATGTCACCGATAATTCGTTGCAGGAGACCTTTCGAGCCCAATATCCATCAGTTAGGGGTAGGGGTGTCAATCCTGAGCTCGCGTCGGTAGACCCAATCGAACTCGACTTGTTTAAGGTCCGATCTGAACCGGCCTATTTAATAAAAGTGTTGGCTTAGGCTCAACACGTTTATTAAACTGGCGTTTACGGTGCAGGTTACTAGCCCGTCGAGCACCCGACCGACTCAACTCTTTTAAGAAGCCAGCTTGAATCGAGCCATTTAGCCCGACCGATCAGACTCCTTTTAAACTGCCTAAATACTTATTTTACTACTAATACAAAATAATAGTAAAGACTTAGTAATAAAAAATCTATGATAGATGATGTTGAACACGGTATTACATCCAATTTTGTAATAAAATAAAAGATCATATATGATTAACTGTGGAGAGTTTTTCGGTGACCTTTACTATATTCAAATGGAAGATTTTTAGACATTTAATCCATTTTAAAAAAGATTTTAGAAGGAGCCCGTTTAGATTTAAGTAGGTCCGTAGCCCGATTAAAACCCAACACCAATCGACCCGATTACAAACCGTACCATGCACCCCCAAACCTAGGCCCGTTTTAGTAAACGAGTGTTCACGGTTTCACACAGCCAAGCCCGGTTAGGCCCGACCGATTGACACCCCTAGTTTGGAGTGCCAAGGTTGTTACTGATCGGAATACTGGCCGCTCAAAGGGCTATGGATTTGTTTAGTTTTCTGACGAGACAAAAAGAAACTGCGCAATGATCGAAATGAATGGGGTATATTGCTCAACCTGGCCAATGCGTATCAGTGCAGCAAACGCCAAAGAAGACCACTGGTTTTCAACACCAATATCCAGCAGCTAAAGGTAATTATTATATTTTTTTATGCGTGGAACGAGTAATTACTTTTAGAGAGGTGAGAATTGAAGAGGGAGGAGTTACCATAAGTTGCAGGTGCAGGTGCGATTTCTCCAGCGAGGTTGCAAAGGAGGAGAAGACCTTGTTTGAGAGCTTGAGAGCAGAGAGCTGGTCCTTCTTCTTCTAAGTGTGACGATAGCTTGAGAGCAGAGAGCAGGTCCAAAGATGAGGAAAAGAGAGAAAATATATGTAGATGATACAAGGGTAAATTGGTCTTTTTACAAGCCATTTTAACACGTCAGTCACTAATGGGATGATTGAAAAAAATTTCAAAATAGAGGGGGAAATCGATTTATGAAAGTACATGGAGGAAAAGTGCTATTAGGGTATAATATAGGATAGGGGAGTGTAATTTCCTCTTTCCTATTTTTCAGAAACTTTTACCTCACAGCCTAACATGTGGATAGAATAGTTCTGACCACTACATAGAAAGACAAAGGTCTTAAATTTATCACGTGTCAATTTCAATAGTGTAACTCAATCAAATATTTTTTTCATGCATTTCATGTATGCATATTATGCAATTCCTCACCTTCATGGCTTCATCTACTTCCATCACGATTTCTGTCTGCGAGCTTCAGGTTGGGAGTTGAACTTGCAAATCTCAATGAGCAAGTTCCACTAGAGAAGAAGCTCTAATGCCGGTGGTAGTTATTGCCCCTTTTTAGTCACGACTCACGATCGAGATCCGTAGTGGAGAGATGAACCCCTGAGTATTGTCTTTCTAACCTAGGTCTCTTTTTCCTTTCGATTTCAAATGGAAAGGGAGAAGAGTAGGGAGGAGGTGTTTCATCTAATCGGATCTAGGTAAGAAAAATCAATCCGGAAAGACATTGTGAAGCTCCATCCTTCTCTCCTCATCCTCACTGTCCACATGGCTTGGGACAGGTGTCCAGTGCTGGAGATAGCACTACACCTCATTGGATGATGAAGGCATTGGAGAGGATTTGGAACCCACTAATGTACTATGGCTCTCTCCTTATCTTTTTTTTTTTTTTAATTAAAAAAAAAA
>NC_056558.1:9898759-9913950 GCF_013358625.1 Macadamia integrifolia | reverse complement strand
AAAAAAAAAAAAAAAGATAAGGAGAGAGAAAGCTGCTTTATTATGTGAAAGAAAATAAACTTATGTGAATGCTGACAACAATCATCAAGGAAATGGAATAATGAACTAATGGCTTAACCCTTGCTTGCAGTCGTAGAAATAGAATCTTAAAGGGTATTTTTCAAAATACAATGACTTAGGGGGGATATTTGTCAATCCAAGGGAGAAAGTGAATTATTCCATTTCGTTGGCTATGAACAAGGGTTGTAGCTGGGTAGCGGTCAAATTTTTTCCAAAATTATGGGCCCCTCACTATGTGAGATATTGGCATTTAGCTTTTAGAAGAATAGAAGATTTTTTAGATAGGTACACTATAGAAGGGGGAGGGAGAAAGTAACAGCCAGGAGACTTGAGGAGGGAGAATTCTTTTGGGATAAAATTTTGGACGATCTCGATAAAAAAAAAAGAGCTGGTTCTATTTCCTGCTGCTCTAGAAATGAAGGAGGGAAAGTAGTGTGAAAATTATCTGTTATTGCTACACCAGTATAGTGAGCATCGAGTGGCTGAAAGTCCCTTGAGACATGTGCTTAGATACTCTCAATCGTTTGATACTCACTGTACCTCACCACTCCCTTTAAAGGATGTGAAATCAAAAAAGCGGGAAAAAGGAGAACCATATTGGATTGCAGGAAAGTCAAGCACGGAGGCTAAATTAATTAAGGATAATTAAACAAGTATTTCCGTATGGGATAGCTGGAGAAGGTCCTTACTGTCATTCGTAATTTCATTTCCAGTGAATTTCACCAATCACAAATGAGACTTGAGAGACTCCAGCAATAAGTTGAGACGTCCCAATTCTTGTCTGCATCTGTAATATTAAGACGAGGACAGAGAAGCTAGATTTTGTCTTGTCTTTTGGGCTTGGGAGGAAAAATTAAGAAAAAAAAAAAGGAAGAAAGAAAGAATGCTAATAGGATAATGATCCTCCAAAAAACAATTATATATAAGGATTGTTTAGTGAATCAGTTCATCCATCGAAAGGTTTGAATGGTTATATATACTTGGTTGAGTGGACAAAGTGATTGGCCTCCTCATGATTTAAGGTATCATTTGATAACATTTTGTTTCTGTCGTTTCTGCGTTTTCTTGTTTCCAGAAACAGAGAAACAACCTAAAAAGCATTTGATAAAGTTGTTCTGTTTCATCCGTTTCTAGAAACATAAATAAAAATTTATACTTATTTACAATTCTAGGAAACGACTTTGACGACGTCGTTTCTATAAATGAATTTGAAAGAAAAAAAAGACTGTTGTACCCAATAAATCTCTCAACTATTTAAGCCTAAAAAGAAACAACCGAACCCTCTCTCTCCCTTTTGAGCATCCACTGATACTATTGGGTTTTTCAGTAGCATTATATCTACAAAAAACATTTCGAGAAACAGGTTTATCAAACACCAAAAAATCCGTTTTTGTTTCCAAAAACGTGAAAAGCCATTTCTATTGTTTCTAGACACATAAATAGTAAAAACATTATCAAACGGTGCCTAAGTGAGGGCCTGCATTATTAACAATATTTTTAACACACATGACTAGTTATTTGATGTAGAGGGGTTTGAACAAGACCAACCAAGAAATGAAAAAACATTAATTTGGGCCAATCTCCCCATTGCAAAGGCTGACATTTCCCTATGTCGTACATCTAGAGATTGGATCATCTCAGTCAAAGGTCGGAAAGCACGTCTCTGGAGTTTGGAGAATGTGACCTGCAAGAACCTGATTATTAAGAAACTACATTTTTTGTTTTAAGAGACTAGGAAGATACAAAGAAGCAAGAGATTGCCCAGAGATAAAATTGCTAGTTAGGAATGAAAATTTTAAATATAAAAGCAGAAGCCTCCCTTCAAACTTAGGAAAGGTCAAGGAAAAAAAAGAAGGAAACGTAAACAAGAATTGAACTCTAGGAAAATGTATAAAATATTTTTTCACGTCCAGCCGGAGTCATTCAAGACAAATGAATAGAATACATAATAATGTAATCTCACACAATCTATGGATAAGATTGTTCTCTCTTTGCACTAAAAAAATCCCACAAAATTCAAGTTCCAGCTACAATAGGAGAACAAAAAATTTTCTAATTGTGCCAACCATTTAAATCTATATCAAACAAAAATTTAGTACTCCCAAGATGTGGAATCACCAAGAATAAGACTTTTCAAAATAATATTTCCAATTCATCTTTTTATGAAAATATGAAAATAAATTAAGGCCAAAGACTTCAGTTCATGGAAAGAAAGATAATAAAATGCATTGCAATTCATGCACTCCAAACTCCAATCTATTCCTAACTAAAGCATAGCTAGTTTGGTAAACTGTGTCTTAGACTTCCTTAGATATAAATGCAAACAAAAATCTCTTTACTAAACCTTTTAGAAGTTCTACACTTGGACCATGTAAAGGAAATAACACATATTTCAGTCATTTCAAACATGAGCAGTCAACAAAGAGTTGTGGGTATCTCATAATCACAAGGACTACCTGGCCACAGAATCATCTCAGATGGAAAGAAAATCAAACCACAATTCAGTCAAGGGCCTCAGGCCAACACAGGAATCACCCAAAATGAGTAAATCTTACTCCAATCAATGAATAAATTCCAAGAACAAAAAAACTTGGTTAAATGCACAAGAGTACAAACTCAAAGTGGCAAAGCAAATATGGGAATTTTTGGGGATCAATTACTCTGAATCTAATCCCAAAAAAATGGCAAATGGAATACATACATTTACCAAGCAAATCCAACAAGATCATGTAATGAATAAAAAATGATTGACTGAAATACCAAATATATGGGGGTAGGCTATTTCTGATTCATCCAAAAAGAAAAGGCAGGGGATTGTGGTCACTGACATTGAGTTCAAGTTCAACTCCTTCAAAACCCCTAGATGAGTAACCATGAGTGGTGGGGTCGTGAGACTCAATAGGACTCACAGCCACCAAAAGCCCTGAAATGAAAATCCCCACCAAGCCTCTGCCCATGCTTCCAGCATCAAGAGCTGAAACAGGGGATTGCATGCCCCATTTGGAAACTCAAATGAGCTCCACGCACACATTCACGACAAATACCCACCTCCTGGGGCACTTCAACGGGGAGGAACCCATTTGAGCACTTGAACGAGCACATCACGCGTGCAGCAACTACCCAATAAACAAGGCAAGCATTTTCCAAACAGAGATATTGAAGTTTAGGTTAATGGCACAAAATCTTACCAGATTCAAACCGTTTTTCCAAAAATGGGGTAGCGGAGGAGGCTTTCGTGCTATTGACGAGATTGTTGTCTCTCTCTCGATTGTCTCAAGATTACCCTATTCAGGGAAGCTTACAGCCCATTTTACCTCTGGCAACCTTTGCATGTTTAGTTTGAAAGTGTCATAATGAATCTGTGTGTGTGAGGGAAACTTTGGTGTGCATTCAAGCTTGCTACACAAACTAAGATCAATATGACGCAGAGATGTCATATTCTCCATTGAGCTCGGCACATTAACCAGTTTCTGGCAAAATGCAAGATCCAATACCTCTAACTTCCTTAACTGTTCAATGCCATTAGGCAGTGCTTCAATATTTGTTCTCTTCAAGAAAAGCTCAATCAAAGATTCTTTTAATTCACCAATGTCTTCAGGAACCTTGTTGAGTGACTCGCAATAGTTGAGAATTAACGTTTGGAGAGAACTCAATCTACATATACTGTTTGGGAGTTCCTTGAGAGAGGAGCATCTTTCCAACTTCAAGTAAACAAGCTCTTGGAGCTGCCCAATCAATTCATGTAAATTAACCAAAGAATTGCAATTGACCAGATACAACTTCTCTAAGCGAGGAAATCCTGAGAAGTCGGGAGACTCAGACAAAGATAAACACCAACTGAGTTTCAAAACTTTCAACTGTTGAAACAGCTGTCAAACAAAGATATGAATATAAAAGATTAATATCTAATATCTAATATTAATGTTCGATTATAAAATGAGAGAGAAGAAAAGATAAATTCTACTCACCTTATTTTCAAGCCAACTATTCCAAGCTCGTTTAAATTGACCTTGACTTAAGTCGAGCATAATTAATTCATCATGATAAAATTCAGCAGGTATTTCATCCAACGGACATCTTCGCCATCCGAGCCAACTTAATCTAGAAGGAAGACATTGAAAGCTCCCCTTTAAGGTTGCTCCATCAACTTGTAGTAATCTTAGTTTGGGCATTTGCTCAAAGGCATTTGTATCTAAACAAATGTTTTCTGTTGAACTGAAGCTAAGTTGGATGCCTTCAACCATTTCATTCCCCTACAGTAGAAAATTAGTTCAAGTAAATAGAAATTGATAGACAAAAATTAAAGGCTTTGTACTCCATACTAATTTGATCCTAATGCACCTTATTTCAATATCTATTTATATATTAGGATCACATGCTTACTTGAAAAAGATCACAAGAAAAAGAAAAAAAAAAAAAAAAAGAATCGTATTATTAATCTTACCTTACCACCTTTTAATACCTTTATGATTATGTCACAAGACCATAACCTGCTTTGCTTACCAAGTTCCGTAGGACTTTCGTTGTTGACGATTGCCCTTCCCAAGTCATGAATTTGATCGTGCATCCCCAACTCTTTTGCCCTTCCCACACCTCCTTCACACTGATCATGCATGTGCAACACATTCGCTTGCTTGATCTTTAGGAGGGATTTTCTCTTAAGAACTTCCATACGACATCTTGGTTCTACAAAACCACAGGCTTCCCATATGGAAATTACGTTTTCTTCCTCCCATCCAATAAAAAAGCATGCAGCATCGAGAAACATGACTCTCTCAATAGCATTTTGCAAACTATCATAACTTATCTTTAACTTTCCATAGACAGTATCATGAGGATTTTGTTTCAACAACCGATGCATGCTTTTCCATACTTCTTTATCTTTTGTGAAAGATAAATCAGAACCCAAAACATCCAAGGCTAAGGGCAACCCTCCTGTAGTGTCTACAATATCAACTGAAAGATGCATATAGTCATCAGGAGGTTGGTCTTTTGAAAAAGCATTCAAACTAAAGAGTTGAAGACTCTCATTCTTATCCAATTCCATAGTCTCAAATATTTTTCTATTATTTTCAGGCACTCCACTTAGAACACTCTAATCTCTAGCTGTTATGATTATCCTACTTCCAACACCAAACCAACTGAGATCACGAGCCAATGCATCTAATTGGTCACGATTTCCCACGTCATCAAGAACGAGAAGAATTTTCATATTTTGAAGTCTTTCTTTTATCAATTGGGATCCTCTTTTAGAATTGGATATTGCTGTTTCCACCTGAGAGACATCGGAAAGAAGATCTTTTTGCAAACCAGCTATACCGTTGGGTTGTGAGGCTCTCTCTTTAACGTCTTCAAGAAAACAACTCTGGCTAAAATCTTCAAAGATGCGATTGTATACAGCCGCTGCAATAGTTGTCTTCCCCATGCCACCCTCACCACATATCCCTAGAAACTGAATATCCTTAGAATTGATAGTTGATGTATGTGATAAACGAGATACTACAGATTCTATGCGAGATTTTAGTCCAACAGGATTTTTAACATCAATCAAACGGACTTTTTCCAATCGCTTTAAAGCATCTTTAACAATTTCCTCCACTTTATTTGATTGATCATCTCTGCAGACAGTTAGAAATGGAATTCACAACTCACAACATAATTGGAACTGAAAATCAAATGCTAAAAGAAAGAAAATATGAATTTTAGAAAAGTATTCTTGCAGGAATTGAAGAAAGGTCATTATTGAGTTATATTAAAAGGGAACACTATAGTGATCTTCACAGAAGAAGTATACTATAGAGTTACTGAGACATACCTATCGCCAATAACCCATCCACTCTTATTTCCTGCAGCCTGCAAAGCATCCTTCCATCTCGATATAGTTTCGGGCGCCTCCTGGCTATGTCCCTGAGGCGAAATCTCAAAACATTTTGTTGTATAGGAGGGTCCCACCTTCTTTTTAGTTTTTTCTTTCTTTTGGACGGAGTGACCCTTTAAGTCTTCTTGGGCATTAATTGCTCACTTACATGAGAAACCCATATCTGCTTTCTATGTATGTTTGAGAGAAGACAGCAATCGAGAGTTTAGAGCCTTTTATAATATTGAGAAGCTTACCAATATCTTCTCCTTTGCGTAGATCTTTGCTGTCGATGAAACCACGGATTCCATTACGCTTTAGAGCACTGTAAAGGTGACCAACGAAGATATTGCGAGTGTCTTTGCCTCTGAAGTTGATAAACACATCAAACTTTGAAGATTCATCCTCTGACTCCATGATCAATATTTCAGTTGCAAGTAGAGAGAGATGCAATTGTGAATTTGTTAAAGAACTTTTTCTGTGAAAAGAGTACATGATCGGCGGTTTTGTTTCCTGCTTCTGTGCGGTCAGTCGGGACAAGAAAAGTGGTGATTTGGGAATAAGAAATTGGATAGTAAGAAACTGGAGAGAGGTTCCTAAAAGGCAGCGTTGCCTTTACACCACTAGCTCTACATCAGGTGGAAATGGGATCGAATTTTCTAATGAGTGATAGGATCATCATTTCGACTCCCGTTGTGCGAGAAAGTCAAGCAACGTGGCTAAAGAGTGAGTAGAATCACTTGCGGTGCTTTTGTGGGTCGTTGCAACTGGGTGGAAAGTAAAGTGGAACGTTCTAAATCTAAATCACTCTCCAAATTCCCCATTTTCCTCCCTAAAATACTCCACCATCGATTTCTTTTCATAATCATTTGTTCAGAGACATACCTATTGATCTATATTAGAGTGCACTTCATTTTAAGAAAATGGGTGCAGACTCTACACAGGCCAGAAAGCCAATTTTCTCCCTTATTTATACCTTTTCTCTTCTTATATGCATGGAACTATTGATCAAGTTCAGGGTAGCCAAGGCTAGATATATAGGTTTATAGGTTGGACCTTGGGCAGGTCTAGGCAAGGTTGCAAGAAAGAGTGGGCATAGTAATAAGAGAAGGCACAGTGGAGAAAGTTAGGGGTAAAAATTTCATAGATTCTATCATTTTTATCAACGAAATTTTCGAGTATAGCTATTTTATTATTTTATGGGGATGGGGTATGATGTTACGACTTATGAGTTGAATTCACAAGTGAAACAAAGTGGTTGAGGAAACCACCGCGAAGCTGTAGGGAGGAAAATTAGTGATGTACCATCAATGAATCTGTCAGATTGTATTTTAGATTCTCTTTCGGAAGTCATGATTGATAGTGAAATCAAAATCTGAAACTAAGAACTTCAAAATATATTGCATCGTCGTGGATATTGGGCAATATAACACATCAATTTCAAGTGGTCCTCCCACTTTTTTTTCCACTAAAAAAGTCAGATTTGTATTAAAATTTAAAAGGATAAAAATGAAAATACAAGAAACAAATGGGTATACTTATGCAAATACACTCAAAATGTAGACAAAAGACCTCCACCTTTGGCATTCTATTAGTAGGGGTATATAAAAACAATATCTAGTTCTGGACAGTGCATCCACGGTTCTAAAAAGTCAGATTTTTTTTTTCCTACAACATGCTCATATTTATATTAAAAGAAGAAAAAGAAATTACAAGGAGACAAATGCGCATATCCATGCAAATACAATCACAAAACAAGTGGAGCACCCCCACCTTTACATTGCCATTGGCATGCATGAGTCCTCCACCGTTATCAAGAAAAATAATATATAGGTCTAGACATTGCATCTTAAGTTATAACAACAATAATCTAAGTCTTATCCCAACTTAATGAGGTTGGCTACATGGATCTAAATAGGGGTGCCAATAATGAATTCAAATTAGTAGGCCTGATCAAGTCTGGCACGTTTATGACCTGAGCTAAAGCCGCCCGATTAATAAACGTATGTTCACGATGTAGGTAGCTAGCCCGTCAAACATTTCACCAAATCGACCGACTATAGGCCCAACTTGAATCCACTCATTGTAGCCTGACCGAGCCCAACTCCCTTTATTAAAGAACCATAATCACATATCATTTTTCTTATTTATTAAAGATTTGCGTCACCTTTTATTATGATGATTTTTTGTATAAAATTATAGTGATTTAATGTTCAAATTGAACAATTATGGGCCTTCAACTCACTTAATAAAAGAATTCTAAGGTAGACACATTTATAGCCTATTTGAGTCCATTTAGACTTAAATAGGTCTGAAGCCTGGTTAAGGCTTGTTTAAAGTAGCCCAGTTAAGGGTCGATACCGATTGGCTAGATTATAAACCATACCATGCCCCCAAAGCTAGGCCCATTTACTTAAATAGGCATTTACGGTGCAAGGTTTCTAAGTTGTCAAGCCTAGCTAGACCCGACTGAGACCGTCCCGGCCTGATTGATTGACATATTAGGACATGATAAATAAAAAATGAAAAATGCAATATGAAAAGTGAGAGGTGAAAGATGATAGATGAAAGTATCAAAGTAAGAGAAAAGAAGGCATAGCCCAGCAAGACAAAAGAATCTCAACTAAATAGGGTTGGCCACATGGATCCTTACTCTCCAATAGGCTCTATCTGAGGTCATACTTGGTACGAGGCCTAAACCACGCATATCATTCCCACAACTTCTCCTATGGTCATTTTAAGCATGTCTCAAGCTCTTATAGCCCTCTCAATCTTAATTATATCACTCCTCCTTATTAGGGCATCACTAGGCATCCATTGAACATAACCATACCATCTCAAATAATTTTTTTGAATCTTGTCATTGATTGGGACAACTCCTAAATCAAAAAAAAAAATTTTTGGCTAATGGCAAGTATTCGGGCCTTCGGCTTGACTAGTCCTGCGGGCCCATACTAACCCCACAAAATTCATGGATCGGGTCATACTATAGTTGAATAAAAACCATTCAATTTTCACTGAAAACAGTGAAGAGCATTAAACATCCCCATATGAGTGGCCCAAGGTGTGCCTAGTGGGAGTCGAACTTATGACATCAATACGCTCATTCTTTACTTTTATCATTCCTAGTTTTATTGCACATCAATCTTAATATTCTCATCTCTGTCACACACTTCTTAACTGTCTAACATTCTACTCATTACATCATGGCCAGACGACAGTCTTATAGAATTTTTTTGTGAGCTCGAAAGGGATACGTCGATCATACAACACCCCAGATACACCTCTCCACTTCATTCATCTCACTTTAATTCTTTACGAGACATCATCCTCTATGTCACATTCTTTATTTATGATTGACACAAGATACCTAAAATAGTCCTTTTGCGGAATTTTTCTTTCCTTAATCTTCACCATTTCATTATCTATCATAGAGTGACTAAAGTTACACATCATATATTCTGTCCTAAATCTAATAATTTTAAAACATTTTGTTTCTAAAACTGATCTTCATAGCTTCAGTTTAGTGTAAATCCCTGCTTTGGCCTCATCCACTAAAACAATGTCATCTACAAAGAGCATACACCAGGGCACTTCATCAAGGATGTTCTGGGTTAACTCATTTGTGATAAGAGCAAATAGGTAAAGGTTTAAGGATGATCCTTGATGTAACACAATCGTTATTAGGAATTTCTTTCATTGGTCTCCCACAGACCTCACACTAGTCATCACATCCCCATATATATCCTTAATTATATCCACATATATACTCGACACCCCCTCTCTTAACTAGGACATATCA
Organism: Macadamia integrifolia; assembly: GCF_013358625.1. Classification (NCBI taxonomy): domain Eukaryota; kingdom Viridiplantae; phylum Streptophyta; class Magnoliopsida; order Proteales; family Proteaceae; genus Macadamia; species Macadamia integrifolia. The sequence goes on along the minus strand of NC_056558.1, from coordinate 9,904,231 downwards.
AATTAAATCTCTTGAGACTCTGTCATAGCTTTGCATCTTAAACTAATTCTCCAGTAATGTACGAAGGAAATCAAACTTGTAGATAGGACTATTAGTTGCTCGATCGAGACCCTAGTTTTATTGTGAGCAAAAAAAAAAAAAATACTTTTGTCACACAAGAGGTCTAGTTCCGTGAATACGAAGGAATGAAGACACAATTGAGCCAAGGATGTAACTCTCAACATCAGACCATGTTGACCGGTGCCAAGGAGGACGGGAATTGACTCGCTTTCCCGCTTGGAAATCTTAACCCATGATAAAGAATTCCACAAATGGCGACAAATCAAAAGAAATGTACAATGACACATCACTTTCAACTTTCAAGTGGTCCATGTGGGATGTGCTATTGGTCTTTCCTTCCATTACTCCTTTTGCATTTTCCAAAAGCAAAATCTGTTTTATTTGGAAATACACGGTTGCAACTTGCAACGGACCCTTAAGCTTAAGCGAGCTGCAAGGTCGCTCAGCTCGCTTAAGCTTGAGATTTTACCTTCAATTTCATCATATTTCCTCATAAAACAATGATCAAAATGGTAATCGGATGGTGGCAATCACGATGGAAATGTGATAATACACTGATGGAAGATTTTGATTTATTTATAATAATTTATTAAAAAAATGTTTTTGGGTTTGATAGTTATATAATCAACTTCGTTCCATTAGTGGGGTGTATTTCTGTCACGTGGTAAATTGGATTAGATAGAAATTTTATAAAATGGTAAATCATAAGATGAAGCAGTAGAAATAGTCTCTCGACATTTACAGGCTTCATACTTCTCATCCCTTTGATCTCACACATGCGAGAGCCTCATGCATCAATCACATCTTTTATGATTATATGTCGGTGGAGAGGACTAGGTGGCTCTTGAATCCAACCAGGTATGGTCGGTGTCCGGGTGAACTCAGCGGATATGGTCATCCAAACATGGTCGGTATAAATGCCTGACCCGCGAGGTTACATGTGCATTCCCCTCATTGGGCGTGATATTTTTTGTCATATCCACTGTTATTAGTCTCTTGACATTCTTACAACCTATAAATGTATAAGCAGATCATAAGCAAGGATTAGCGAAAAACATGAATAGACACTACACATTGTTTAAAATAATTTTGAAATACCAGTTTAAATGAATTGGTATCATTTTCCTTTTCGATTTTTACCTATATAAAAAAAAACCATTATTAATGGAAATCATCTTTTATCAAAACATAAAAATTATTTGGTAAACATTAGGCATAATAGAGTATGAAATGAGAAATGATTTGGTATACACATGTGTAGAATATATATTTTTTTAATTTAACTTACAAGGGCAAAGAAGTCATTTTGCTAAGTATTTTTTTAACCCCTAACTTCTTCTTCTCCAAACTTTTCTCCCAACCGCACAATACAACAATGTTATTTATTTATTTTGACAAACTAGCCTAACCATGAGTAACTGCCACCGGCTAAGGCCAGCACCAACTAACCATGGCCAGCCGCTTATGTAGCAAGCACCACAAGGCTGTGGGTATAGGCCGGCTTGCAGCCACAAGCCGCAACCTATTGCTGTGGACTAGTTTCATCATGTCAGCCATGATAGAATGGAAAGAAGGTCATGGCCACGAAGGTGAAATGATGTTGCAGGGATAGGGTAGGGTGGGGTGGGGTGGGGTGGGGTGAGGTTACAGGATAGGATGGGGAGCCGGTGAGGTTCTAGCAAGAAGAAAAAGAAGAAGAAGAAAGAAGGGGCCAATGCTTGTCTTTCTAATAACAAAATGAAATGTCGTTTTTAACTTCACTTTTGGGACATATAAGCATATGCTCATTAACCTCCAGTGTAAAAAGAATTGAAAATGGGTTTCAACAAAAAATCGTAAATAACTTTCAAGTTCTTTTTTATTTTTATGTTTTTCAATCTTTTTTAAATAAAAATAGATTCTATAAACGATATCAAATGCAACCAAAAACGCTTTTTAAGACAAAAATCAAAAGGAGAAATGATACCAAAGAGGGCCTTAATTAGGCAAAGGAACAAGTTTAGAAGCAACCAATTCTTCGCATCTTTATTTGTATATATCATTTTAAAGTGTTGGCATTAGAAAAAAAAAAAAAGATGCCCCACACTAGGGTTTAACGAGGTAGACCAACTGAATCTTAACCCTTATTCTAATAGTAATTTTGAATGAGAACATTTAACATGCATTTTCTTGTCACTCTCTCAAATTATATATTCCAAATTTGTCAACCATGAATATGATCCAAGAATGGATAACAATTCATTATTATTTAAAAATATGTATTAATATAGCAAAGGAAATAAGCTTACAAAGAACTATTCAGTCTAAAAAGGGGAAATTAGAAGGATATATGTCATACTGGTTATAATCTGGTGGAATCTAAGAACTTCATTTTATTTCAACTGATCAATAAAATTATATGGATGAATTATCAAAAATAAATAAATAAACTTATATGGATAAAAAATACATTAATTTGATGACTTTAGAGCAGTCTATTCGGAAATCTTTGTCATTGCTAGAGAAACAGAATACAAACGAAGGTCTTCTATGGGTATATATCTATTCCTACAAAGATTGCTTCCAGTTAATTGGGCATGTCTAGCCAATCTAAAGCCAGATACAAGAAAGCATGAAGAGTGGTAGACTGATTACAACTATTCTGGCCTAAAGAATTCGTAAGCTTATATAGCTTTACAACAGTAATTAACTGTAAAACAGAAAGTAAACTCTTCACACGAACAGTTAATGACGGTGGTTTCGCTAGTAAAGTTCTATCCTCCAAATCCGAGGATAGCAATGGAGATCCTTAAAGACATATACTCTCAATAGGGAGAGACATAATAAAATAGGGAGAGAGAGCTCTTGCGATTAGATAAAAAATGTTTGTTTTGTGGTGACAAAACCTCTTATTTATAGAGATTTGGACAGCTATGGATCCTAATACTAACGGGTCTATACTTGCCTCACGTGGACGACCAACAAATGAACCAGGTCAAGTCTCAATTTGACCCAATTTGATTAACACTAACGATTACCAAAGAGACCCACCAGTTGATGCATCAAATATGTAAGGTCTACAAAATGTGAAGCCATCATCCATCAATAGAAGAAACTGACCTTCAGAATAAGCATGTAACAGAAATAACGAAGAGGAGGTAAGATAATCACACTGAAATCTAAAATTAAAACAATTTCGAAGTTCTAAAGGGCAGAACCATGAAGCCATGGGAAGTTATAAAAAGAAGAAAGCAGTTAGGAATTAAAGACAACTGGAAAAAAAAAAATCTATTCTTGAACAGGTTACCATGAAAAGAAGGTACACAACCAGCAATCACACTTACCATGAACTAAGTAAGGACCTGCCTCATTAACAATATTTTTAACACACATGACTAATTATTTGATGTAGAGGGGTTTGAACAAGACCAAACCAAGAAATGGAAAAACATTAATTTGGGCCAATCTCCCCATTGCAAAGGCCGACATTTCCCTAAGTTGTACATCTGGAGACTGGAGCATATCAATCAAAGGTCGGAAAGCACCTCTCTGGACAGTGTGACCTGCAAGAACTTGATTATTAAGAAACTACATTTTTTTGTTTTTAGAGATTGAGAGGATACAAACTTTTAACATCAACCATTAAAAAGAATAGAAGCAAGAGATTGGCCAGAAATAAAATCACTAGTTAGCAATGAAAATTTAAAGAGGATATAGAAGCAAAAGCCTCCCTTCAAATTTAGGAAAGGTCAAGGAAAAACGAAGGAAACGTAAACAAGAATTCAACTCTAGGAGGAAAATATATAAAATACTTTTTCATATCCAGCCCAAGTCATTCAAGATAAATAACTAGAATACATAATAATGTAATTTCACACAATTTATGGATAAAAATTGTTCCTTTTTTGCATTAAAAAAATCTCACAAAAATCAAATTCCAGCCATAATAGGAGAAAGGAAAATTTTCTAATTGTACCAACCCACTCAAATCTATAACAGACAAAAATTGAATAGTACTCCCAGGATGCGGAATCACCAAGACTAAGATTTTTCAAAATAAGATTACCAATTCATTTTATTTATGAAAATCTGAAAATAAATTAATGCCAAAGAATTCAATTCATGGAAAGAAAAATATTAAATGCATTGCAATTCATGCACTCCAAACTCCAATCTATTCATAACCAAAGCATGGCTAGTTTGGTAAACTGTGTCTTAGAAGTTCTACACAAATAAAAATCTCTTTACTATACCTTTAGAAGTTCTACACATGGACCATGTAAAGAAAATAACATAAATTTCAGCCATTTCAAACATAAGCAGTTAACCAAGAGTTGTGGGTTATCTCAGAATCGCACAAGAAGGACTACCTGGCCACAGAATCATCTCAGATGGAAAGAAAATCAAACCACAATTCAGTCAAGGGCCTCAGGCCAACAGGAATACCCAAAGTGAGTAAACCTTAGTCCAATCAATGAATAAATTCTAAGAACAAAAAAACTTGGGAAAATTCACAAGAGTACAAACTCAAAGTGGCAAAGCAAATATGGGAATCTTTTGGGATCAATTCACTCTGAATCTAATCTCCAAAAAAAAAAATCCAATGGAATACATGCATTTAGCAAACAAATCCAACAAGATCAAGTAATGAATAAAAAATGATTGACTGAAATACCAAATATATGGGGGTAGGCAATTTCTGATTCATCCAAAATGAAAAGGTAGGGGGCTGTGGATCATTAACAATGTGTTCAAGTTCAACTCTCTCAAATCCCTAGCTGGGTAACCATGAGCGGTGGAGTCGTGAGACCCATAGGACTCACAGCCACCAAACGCCCTATAAGGGCTGACACCGAAACGAAAATCCCCACCAAGCCTCTGCCCGGGCTTTGCCCCCCTCACCAAAGCTGAAACAGGGGATTGCATGCCTCATTTGGAAACTCAAATGAGCTCCACGCACACATTCACGACAAATACCCACCCCCTGGGGCACTTCAACGGGGCGGAACCCATTTGAGCATTTGAACGAGCACATCACGCGCGCAGCAACTATCCGACAGACAAGGCAAGCATTTTCCACACAGAGACATCGAAGTTTAGGCTAATGGCACGAAATCTTACCTGATTCAAACCTTTTGTCCAAGAATGGGTTGAGAGGTGGCGGAGGAGTTAAGCAAAGCTTTCGTACCATTGACAAGGGTGTTGTCTCTGTCTCTCTCGATCGTCTCTAAAATATGAGAACAGAGACCAAGCCCAAGTTGAATCTTCATTTCTCTTCCCAACTTTTTTGGGTATAATTTCTATTCCCATTATTTGAAAAAAAAAAAAAAAAAAATCTCTTTGGTAGAATCAAGATGAATCTTCATTTCTCTTTCCAATTTTTTGGGTATAATTTCTCTTTCCATTATTTCAGGAAAAAAAAAAAAAAAAAAA
>NC_056558.1:9892071-9896921 GCF_013358625.1 Macadamia integrifolia | reverse complement strand
TTTTTTTTTTTTTTTTGCATTGTTGCATTGGCAGCAAGGTCTATTTCCGTTGCCTCGTTGCGAGTAAGGACTAAGGATTAGGGAAAGGCATGAATAGTCGCAAGGCCCGCAACACATTTTGTGGAATAATAATTTTTGTTTTTATTTATTTATTTATTTTGCTAAAAGATAATTTATATTTAAAACTTATAAGAAATATTAATAAAACTAGAGAGTATCTCCACCTAGGACAATACCATCATTAGAATTCAGAACTCAATACCAAGAACAAAAACATACAACAGCTAGAAAAAGGAAACATAATTTAGATATTTGATTATGTTGCACTTTCCAAGCATCTAAAATGCCAAAAGGACACCAGCAAGTAATGGAAGAGAAACAGAGATGAAAGCCTAACAACTTAACCAAATCTTTTTGAAAAATGGTAAACACAACCAAATCTCATATTTAATTTAGGATAATTTACAACGCCATCCCCTGGAGAATGCCACAATTATAAGACCACTCCTTCTGTTTCACCAATTAGACTCAGACCCTTTACCATCAGTCAATGTTAAATGAGGCTTTAAAATGACGATTTTACCCTTCTTCCTTTCTTACCTGTCTTACGACGTCGTCTTGCTGATCGTCATCCTTGTGATTGACCTCTTCCTTGATCGTGAGACCCACTAATGTCACTGTGGTGACCTTCCTCATCACTCAATGAATCATCAACACGACGACGACATCATCCCTAAAGGTTTGTGGCAGGCCACCGCCTTTCTCATTGCCAAAGGGTCCCGATTGTGCTGTTGTCGGTGCCAAAGATATCCCAACAAACGCATCCGACATCTGGCTGCCAAGCTCCCTTAATTCCTCCACCACCTATGGCATCGGCTCCACCAACTCTGGAAGACCTAACATCTGGTAAACAGTAGCAATTCTCCGACTCGTTTGACGGAGCAAGCTCAACTGACACTGCCGCCTCATGGTCAACCATAACCCCAATATTGTGTGCCTCCTCTTGGTTAGTTGGACTATCAATTTCCTGTAATCGAGACACAGGGAGTACAATTGAGGAATGCCAAGATTTACTCACCTCCTAAACATCTGCTAGAATACCCAAATCTTCAAGGCCAAAAATCCCTAGAGTTTGATAGAGCCGTTTGGCATACTCAACACTTTCAATTCGGAAGCTAGTTTCCAAGGGGATGACATCAAGAGATAAAGTTCGGAGAGAATCAGAGGATGATGAAGTAGATGAGTAAGAAGACGAACAGAAGGGATTGTAGTTGATGTTCTTGAATGCGTAGCATCATTCAAGCTTCGATGACTTCCGCTGCTTTGGATCCAACATAGAAGCTTCATCTTCTTCTTTCCTTTCCCCTTTTTCATGGTGATGGAAAATTCGCCGGAGATAGAAGTGACTCATAGCTTAGGAGCACCTCGAAGCGTGCACCCAGGTGTTGGGTTCCGTGACGAGGCGCTCTTGGGCATCCAATCTACGCTGCCACCCTTTGTGAGGAGTAGAGGAGCCGGATCCTCATAGGAACGCATAAAAGAGGCCAAGGTAACAGTAGAACATTCAACAATCCAATCATGATAACACTCATTGCACATTTAAGATAGAAAAAAAATAAGTGTTAAAATCGTCTGTAGTGAGGCGGTGAGGTGCAGTAAGCATCCAACGGCTAGGGTGCATGGCCAGACCCTCCCAGCCGTTGGATGTCCATTGCACCTCATCACTTGCTGCAGACAATTTGAACTGAAAAAATAATGTTGTAGACACCGAATTTTGTCACCCCCCGGCAATGATGACAATATGAAGGATTACATGTTGGATATTTTAGACTTGGAGAATTATCAAACTTAGAGTAGAAAATGACCATATTTTCCCATAAACTTTCAAGAGAAAATGAATGTCGTGCTGCACCTCGGCCTCCATCAGGCCGTGCTCTACCTCGGCATACATCAGGCCGTGCTCCACCTCGGCCTCCAATAGGCCGTGCTCCACCTCGGCCTCCAATAGGCCGTGCTCCACCTCGGCCTCCTTCAGGCCGTGCTCTACCTCGGCCACCTTCAGGCAGTGCTGCACCTTAGCCTCCATCAAGTTGTGCTGCACCTCGGCCTCCATCAGGCTGTGCTCCAACTCGGCCTACATCCGACCGTGCTGCACCTCGGCCTCCATCAGGCCGTGCTCCACCTTGGCCTCCATCAGGCCGTGTGCTCCACCTCGGCCTCCATCAGGCCGTGCTCCACCTCGGCCTCCTTCAGGCCATGCTACACCTCGGCCTACATCAGGCCGTGCTCCACCTCGGCCTCCATCAGGACGTGCTGCACCTCGGCCTCCACCAGGCCGTGCTCCACCTCGGCCTCCATCAGGTCGTGCTCCACCTCGGCCTCCAAAAGGCCGAGCTCCACTTTGTCCAAAAGCAAGGCCTTTTGGACAATCCTATCTAGTTTTAGTCCCACATCGAAAATTTGAGAAAATTGCCCCAAGTCCCATGGTTATAAAAGCAACCCTTCCCCTCTTCCAAAAAGAGGAGGAAAAAAATTGAGAATTTGGGAGAGAGGATGGCCCTATTAAGGTTTTTGGCTAACTTCTTCCCTCTAAAATCAAACATTCTCCAAGTTTAAAATTTTAATACATTAATCCTTCATTGAGCCGGGAGATCTTATCCGGTTCGGTTCGATTTGGGGGCTCAAAGCACAAGGGTTATATCCCCTTGTTCCTTGATTAAAGCCGACTTAAGGTATTTTCCTCTCCTAATTGCAGTTTAGAGCTAGCTTATCTAATGTAATAAATTAATTCCTAATTGATTTATATTAGATTAATTATGCTTAATTAGTATCAATTTAGTTCAATACGGTTTATTATATGTAAATTGATTTATTCCGGTCCAATTAAGGGGTATTAAGGTTTAATTATTTTTTAAGCATGTTTACCTTTGATTTAGTTTAGTTTTCAAATTGCTTTTTGTTCTTTTAATCTGGGACCTTAGATCAGAATCTTATATGTAACCTAATTCTTCTTCTTCTTCTTCTTCTTCTTCTTCTTCTTCTCTTCTTCTCTTTTCCTTCCCTGCTGCTGCAACCGAACTGCAGCCGCACCTCTCTTCTTCTTCCCTGCTGCTACAGCCGACCGAGCCGCACTAACTTCTCCTCCTTCTTCTTCTTCTTCTCTTCTTCCCTTTTCCTTCCCTGCTGCTGCAACCCCTAACCAGCAGCGACCGAGCCGCACTAACTCCTCCTCCTTCTTCTTCTTCTCCTTCTCTTCTTCTCTTTTCCTTCCCTGCTGCTGCAACCCCTAACCAGCAGCGACCGAGCCGCACTAACTCCTCCTCCTTCTTCTTCTTCTTCTTCTTCTTCTTCTCTTCTTCCCTTTTCCTTCCCTGCTGCTGTAACTGGCAGCAGCCGAACCCCCCTCTTTCTTCTTTTCTTCTTCTTCTTCTCTTCTCTTCTTTTTCTCCTGCAGCAGCAATCGAACCCCCCTCTATCTTCTTTTCTTTTTCTTCTTCTCCTTCTTATTTTATTTTCTTGTTTTTTTTTGTTATTTCTTTAATTTGCTATTAGATAGTCCATATTTGTAATGCCCCCAACCTATTATCTCATTTCTATGTGGAATATTTCCCTCCTTTTTTTATATTTTATTTTTCTTTTATCCATTTTGGTTTGATTTCAGGCCTATAATGTATCTAGTCCTAAAACTTAGGTTTGGGATTCCCCTAATTTTGAAATTTCAAATCAAATGATTTCATTTTATTTCCCTTTAAATAATGTATGGGACGTAGTTTAGGGCGTGTTTAGTTTAGGACGGGCGTGGCTGGCCCCTCAAACCGGCTCGTAGCACTAGGTGCGTGTTGGAGATTTGGGTTTTCCTACTATCTATCTTTTGTACTCCAACATTCACTTGCATTAGTGTAGTACTAATTTAGATTAATTAAAGTAACTTAGTTAATGTAATTAGTAATTTCAACTGTTGTTTATTTAATTGTGGTTCGTTAATTTAGCTTTTTAAATTAAGCTTATTTAATTAGCGTAACAATTTCATCATTTGCATCATAACCTAGCTAGCATAATTTAGACACTTGGTTTAGGGTTTTTACATGTCATGCTTAGATACCTAGATTAGGGTTTTCTGTGACCTAGATTTAGGACTAGTTAGTAGGGTACAAACAAACTTTGGTCAAACAAAAAGAGACCGGCCTTCGGGTCGGGCAGACTGGGTGCCTAACACCTTCCCAGTCTGTCACTTGACACTTGTCCAGAATCTTGGTGCAAACCAGCCTTATCCATCAGAGTCATTAGTCTCTCTCCCTTGATTGGGGGAGATATTTATGGGTCCTAGACCCTTTCTAGGTGGCGACTCCCTTTTACCCATAACGTGTATCCCCCCCTTGGCATTTGATGACCAGGGGATACTATCTCATCTCATTAGGGTTGAACCCTAGAGCGTGTGTACACGCGCTACGTGCCAGGTCGCGATCCCACGGCGGGGGGCGGAGGTCCATGGTACCTACAGTGGTGACTCCACTGGGGATGTTAGACTCTTGATTGACCATTGTTTGTGTAGCTTTGTTTGTACCTTATTGTTGTATATTGACATGTTATTTTTCACTTTTCATCACTTGCATACACTTCTTGCATTGAGCACAGCATGCCTTACCCTTATTCACCCTCGTGGTGTAGCTGTCAGGGTCCCTTACATATGTTTGAGCCGCCCCCAGTTACATCACACCCCTTGATACCGTACCATTTAGGTTTGGAATACAGAACTTATCGTCGAGAGTGTTACCTTGCGTGCTTGAGGGAGATCACACACATTTAGGTGTGCCCAAGGAGACGTAATCGGTTAAACACTCTGAGTTCGA
>NC_056558.1:9729435-9889102 GCF_013358625.1 Macadamia integrifolia | reverse complement strand
CCTCCCCATTTCCATCTCTTGATGATGAATCTTGCAATGATCTATCACCTATTTTCTTCAAATCAACAAAAAGGAATAAAAAAAAAAAAAAATAAAAAAAAAGAAAAGAAAAGAAAAGAAGAAGAAGAAGAAAAGTAGGAAAAGAAAAGAGCAAAGCTCTAATCCAAAAAGCAATCCAATACCCTAAGCAGGGGCAAGAGAGAAAATTGCTCACAAAAATTGAAGGAAAAGAAAGAAGGCAATAAAGGCAAAAATTGCAAGATTCTAGTTAGACCCTGGGGGCATATTTGAGCTTTTACCCTCATTTGGAACCAAGTCCTAAGCCCCATTATAACCCAACAAGTCCTCCTAGGCTAAATGTGGTGAGATTTTCTCCGATAACTTTGAGCTCACCCAGTTATGATGGAACTTAATTATCAAGGCTTTACAACCAATACATCACCAGCGGCAGGAACTACGTCCGACCTGATTCCTGATTTACTCAGGATACGTAGGCAGCTTGAGAAGTCAATTTCAAGCTCGGTCCATCACCTCAATCACCATATTTCCTTGTTTTGTTTGGGCTTCACATGAATGTCCTTTCTTGGCTTCCTATTTTGAAGGCGATTTGATCGTTGCTACTTTTATCAGCAGGAGATGGCCTGCTTAGACTCGAACACTTTTTCCCATCTCTTATTCTGACAGATTCCCAAGAGTTTCACCACTTTGTCCTTTCTTCTAAGCCTCCTTAGTTGGCGTGATTTCTCTAGTGAGCTCGTCATTCCATGTAACAGCTCCCAACTCTACACTTGGTAGAACCATTGGGTCTGCATCCTTTTCATATTGTTTGATTGCCTTACTACTTGTTTCTTAGGGCTTGTGCCACAGACATGATGTTTTGGGTATTTTAAGGAGCCACCCCTCAAGTGTTGAGAAGCAGCTAAGGAAGTTACTACTATTCCCGCTCATAAAATGAAGGCAACATCAGAAAGGTGCACTCACAGGAAAAAGAAGGGATCAACATGTTGTGGATTTTACCATGAGATAAAGATTTGGTTGGAGTAACCAAAAATCATTATGATTGAAGACATCAGACTATATTGCCATAAGTTGCAGATGCATACAAGTAATGCATATTCAGGCCAGATTTATTTGAGTTTAGGCCGAGCAAACTGGAGATGTCACAGTCTGGGGCAACACTCATTGATGGGTTACCTCCCGTGTTTTAGCTTCGTTCTCATGGTGAAATTTGTTTTCGCAAAATCCTTTGTTATTTTCCAATGTAAACACTTCTCACTCCTTTTCATAGTGGTGATCATTTACACTCCCTTACGTGAGCACAGTGTTAGGATTTGCATGACTAATCCTTTGTCTAACCAATCAGGTTGGTGTTTGTTTAAATTTAATTACAATATCATTACATCTCATGATTAAAATGTTGAACATTTAAGATTTTTAGGTATTTAACCTCAAATGCATCAGCTCATGAAGATTGGGGGCAATGGTTCTTTACATCATTACCAATTCCATTTCAATTCCGGTTATTTACACTGAAGATTGGTTCGGGTGGTTCTTTACACCATGGCCAATTCCATTTCGAGTCCGGTTATTTACACCGAAGATCGGGCCTGGTGGTTATTTACACCAATGTCAGCTCCATTTCAAGTCCGGTTATTTACACCGAAGATTGGTTCAGATGGTTCTTTACACCATTGCCAATTCCATTTCAAGTCCGGTTATTTACACCGAAGATTGGTTCAATGGTTCTTTACACCATGGCCAATTCCATTTTAAGTCCGGTTATTTACACCGAAGATTGGTTCAGATGGTTCTTTACACCATTGCCAATTCCATTTCAAGTCCGGTTATTTACACTGAAGATTGGTTCGATGGTTCTTTACACCATGGCCAATTCCATTTCAAGTCCGGTTATTTACACCAAATGTCAGCTCCAGTTCGAGTCCGGTTTTTTAAACCGAAGATTGGTTCAGATGGTTCTTTACACCATTGCCAATTCCATTTCAGGTCTGGTTATTTACACCGAAGATCGGGTCTGACGGTTATTTACACTAATGTCAGTGTCACCTCATAGTCTGGTTATTTAAGCCGAGGATTGGATCTGACGGTTATTTACACCAATGTCACCTCCATTTAATTCTAGTTATTTTCGAACTGAAGATCGGGTCTCGCAGTTACTTATACCAATGCCATTTCTATCTCAAGTCCGGCTGTTGAGACTGAAAGTTGCGTCTGGTGGTTATTTACACCGAGGTCAAACCTAGTTTCTCTTGTGTTTGACGATTCATTTACACCATTGTCTCATATTTGCATTTATGGTCTGCTTGGTTCTTTACACCAATGACAGCTGATTGCATCTACACTTCTTTTATCATACTTGCATTCATAGTCTACTTGGTTCTTTATACCAATATTGGCTAATTACGTTTACACCATTTTTCCATACTTACATTCGCAATCCGTTTAGTTATTTACACCTCACGGTCGATTGTATTTACACTCTTTTCCATACTCGCATTTAAGTCTACTTGGTTCTTTATACCAATGTTGGCTAATTGCATTTACACCATTGTCTCATTTTTACATTCATGGTGTGTTGGGTTATTTATACCTGACAGCCAATTGCATTTGTACTATTTCATACCTGCATTCATTGTCTACTTGGTTCTTTACACTAAGAATGGCTTATTGCATGTGCATCCTTAGTCTAGGCTTTACCTGCATATTGATCGACTACGATAGGTTTTATATCACGGTAGCGCCCACACACTACTTGATTTTGCATGTGTTATCGATCGACATTTCCTATCTTTGGTCTTATCTCTCGTTTTGCATTTGCATTTGCACCTCCGCCATCCTTGAGCCGGATGTCGGCAGTACATTGCTCTAGGTGACAAAATGGTGTGTTCTTTTCTTTGCCTTTCGACCGTTACACAGGTCTCGGTCAAAGAGGGGCAATCTGTAGACACCGAATTTTGTCACCCCCCGGCAATGATGATAATATGAAGGATTACATGTTGGATATTTTAGACTTGGAGAATTTTCAAACTTAGAGTAGAAAATGACCATATTTTCCCATAAACTTTCAAGAGAAAATGAATGTCGTGCTACACCTCGGCCTCCATCAGGCCATGCTCCACCTCGGCCTACATCAGGCCGTGCTGCACCTCGGCCTCCATCAGGCCGTGCTGCACCTCGGCCTCCATCAGGCCGTGCTCCACCTCGGCATACATCAGGCCGTGCTCCACCTCGGCCTCCAATAGGCCGTGCTCCACCTCGACCTCCTTCAGGCCGTGCTGCACCTCGGCCTCCTTCAGGTCGTGCTACACCTCAGCCTCCATCAGGTCGTGTTGCACCTCGGCCTCCATCAGGCCGTGCTCCACCTCGGCCTCCATCAGGCCGTGCTCCAACTCGGCCTCCATCAAGCCGTGTGCTCCACCTCGGCCTCCATCAGGCCGTGCTCCACCTTGGCCTACATCAGGCCGTGCTCCACCTCGGCCTCCTTCAGGCCGTGCTACACCTTGGCCTACATCAGGTCGTGCTCCACCTCGGCATCCATCAGGCCGTGCTCCACCTTGGCCTCCATCAGGCCCTGCTCCACCTCGGCCTCCACCAGGCCGTGCTACACCTCGGCCTCCATCAGGCCGTGCTCCACCTCGGCCTCCAAAAGGCCGAGCTCCACTTTGTCCAAAAGCAAGGCCTTTTGGACAATCCTATCTAGTTTTAGTCCCACATCGAAAATTTGAGAAAATTACCCCAAGTCCCATGGTTATAAAAACAACCCTTCCCCTCTTCCAAAAAGAGGAGGAAAAAAATTGAGAATTTGGGAGAGAGGATGGCCCTATTAAGGTTTTTGGCTAACTTATTCCCTCTAAAATCAAACATTCTCTAAGTTTAAAAGTTTAATACATTAATCCTTCATTGAGCCGGGAGATCTTATCCGGTTCGGTTCGATTTGGGGGCTCAAAGCACAAGGGTTATCTCCCCTTGTTCCTTGATTAAAGCTGGCTTAAGGTATTTTCCTCTCCTAATTGCAGTTTAGAGCTAGCTTATCTAATGTAATAAATTAATTCCTAATTGATTTATTTAGATTAATTATGCTTAATTAGCATCAATTTGGTTCAATACGGTTTATTATATGTAAATTGATTTATTCCGGTCCAATTAAGGGGTATTTAGGTTTAATTATTTTTTAAGCATGTTTACCTTTGATTTGGTTTAGTTTTCAAATTCCTTTTTGTTCTTTTAATCTGGGACCTTAGATCAGAATCTTATATGTAACCTAATTCTTCTTCTTCTTCTTCTTCTTCTTCTTCTTCTTCTTCTTCTTCTCTTCTTCTCTTTTCCTTCCCTGCTGCTGCAACCGAACTGCAGCCGCACCTCTCTTCTTCTTCCCTGCTGCTGCAACCGACCGAGCCGCACTAACTTCTCCTCCTCCTTCTTCTTCTTCTTCTTCTCTTCTTCCCTTTTCCTTCCTTGCTGCTGCAACCCCTAACCAGCAGCGACCGAGCCGCACTAACTCCTCCTCCTTCTTCTTCTTCTCCTTCTCTTCTCCTTCCCTGCTGCTGCAACCCCTAACCAGCAACAACCGAGCCGCACTAACTCCTCCTCCTTCTTCTTCTTCTTCTTCTTCTTCTTCTTCTTCTCTTCTTCTCTTTTCCTTCCCTGCTGCTGCAACCCCTAACCAACAGCAACCGAGCCGCACTAACTCCTCCTCCTCCTTCTTCTTCTTCTTCTTCTTCTTCTTCTCTTCTTCCCTTTTCCTTCCCTGCTGCTGTAACTGGCAGCAGCCGAACCCCCCTCTTTCTTCTTTTCTTCTTCTTCTTCTCTTCTCTTCTTTTTCTCCTGCAGCAGCAACCGAACCCCCTTCTATCTTCTTTTCTTTTTCTTCTTCTCCTTCTTATTTTATTTTATTTTATTTTTTTTTGTTATTTCTTTAATTTTCTATTAGATAGTCCATATTTGTAATGCCCCCAACCTATTATCTCATTTCTATGTGGAATCTTTCCCTCCTTTTTTTATATTTTATTTTTCTTTTATCCATTTTGGTTTGATTTCAGGCCTATAATGTATCTAGTCCTAGAACTTAGGTTTGGGATTCCCCTAATTTTGAAATTTCAAATCAAATGATTTCATTTTATTTCCCTCTAAATAATGTATGGGACGTAGTTTATGGCGTGTTTAGTTTAGGACGGGCGTGGCTGACCCCTCAAATCGGCTCGTAGCACTAGGTGCGTGTTGGGGATTTGGGTTTTCCTACTATCTATCTTTTGTACTCCAACATTCACTTGCATTAGTGTAATACTAATTTAGATTAATTAAAGTAACTTAGTTAATGTAATTAGTCATTTCAACTGTTGTTTATTTAATTGTGGTTCGTTAATTTAGCTTTTTAAATTAAGCTTATTTAATTAGCGTAACAATTTCATCATTTGCATCATAACCTAGCTAGCATAATTTGGACACTTGGTTTAGGGTTTTCACATGTCATGCTTAGATACCTAGATTAGGGTTTTCTGTGACCTAGATTTAGGACTAGTTAGTAGGGTACAAACAAACTTTGGTCAAACAAAAAGAGACCGGCCTTCGGGTCGGGCAGACTGGGTGCCTAACACTTTCCCAGTCTGTCACTTGACACTTGTCCAGAATCTTGGTGCAAACCAGCCTTATCTATCAGAGTCATTAGTCTCTCTCCCTTGATTGGGGGAGACATTTATGGGTCCTAGACCCTTTCTAGGTGGCGACTCCCTTTTACCCATAACGTGTATCCCCCCTTGGCATTTGATGACCAGGGGATACTATCTCATCTCATTAGGGTTGAACCCTAGAGCGTGTACACGCGCTACGCGCCAGGTCGCGATCCCGCGGCGGGGGGCGGAGGTCCATGGTACCTACAAATGCAATCTAATATTCCAATTAATCCTGGTTCTACTCATCACCAAAAAAAAAAACTTAAACATCGTTTCAGTCCCAAAACAAACTTAAAAAAAAAAAATAATATTCATAAGAGATGAAAAGGAAAAATTATTTAATTAAAGTACCTGAATTGTTAGGCCAGCAGATATTTGGGTGCTCTCTCTCACCCACTCGAAGAAATGTATCATTAGCCACTGATTTATGAGACCTAGAAAAAAGAAGCGATTTAAGGATTAGATTAGAATGGAAATGTTAAAACCTCATCGCATAACACACCAGAAATAAAGCAAATTCACAATATGAACTCGTTGAGCAACAGAGAAGAAGGTTCAACCTCGTACCTCCTCCTCCTCCTCCTCCTCCTCCTCCTCCTCCTCCTCATCACCATCAATTATATCTTATAATCTCAAGAAATCTCCTACCAGGACAATGGCATTCAGTACTGAATTGATGAGTGTCAAACATTGGCCCCTCCTTTACCAGGAAGAGGTTCACCCCTCTCACTGTGAATTCAATATCAGTATTTTCTATAAATCCTTTGTAATCATGTGCTATGTCAATAGCATTTTTGCCTTCCAGCTGAAACCCGAACCAATCAAACCCTTCGAATTCATGAATGTAGTCTATATGGTTCAGATGGTTCAATTTGATGATGCCCTCAATTGCCACCCCAACACGACAATCAGTTATTCTTTCATCTTTGTGATGGATACGAGAATCGACTTCCAGAGAGAGACGTTTTACATACTCCAATGGAATTTCCTCAGGTATGTAATGGTAGAAACCTAAAGAAACATGCATAATTAACCTGCACCTATAGATCTCATCATCATCATCGTCATCATCAGGAAACTTGTATCTACGACCCCTAGGATCATCTTCATGTGTCTTTTGCTGCAAAGGTATCCAAATCTGTCTCCAACTTTCAATGTTACCCCATATAAACGTTTCCTGTAAGAGAGGGAAAGAAATCTCTTGTCAATCATTATCATCAATTCATAGAGGAGCCAAATCGAGTAGGGAAAAAAAGACAAATAAATTAACGACCTGTTGGACTTGTGTTAGTCTTGAGCGATTTGTTACCACCCAACTTCGTCTACTCATTTTACCAATCAGTTCAGAGAATTCATCGTTGTTCTTTGTCTTCACGAACCCCCTAAATTGCTCTATCTTTACACAAAATTCTGAAAGCCACAATTTTTCCAAGTTTTTCATGTTTTGCATCTCTGGTAAACTTTCAAATTGTGTCTCCCGGATACCAAAATGAATTATATTAGAGGGCAGCTTTGGTATGCACAGAAGCATGGCACGTCCACTAAGGAGTAAGTAACGTAAAGAAGTCATATTCTCCATTGATCCTGGTAGATGCGTTAGTTGATAGTTGTAACAAAGATTCAAGTTCTCCAACTTCTTTAACAGTCCAACACCATCAGGCAGCGTTTCAATATTTGTTAACTCCAAGAAAAGCTCAACCAAAGATTCTTTTAGATCACCTATGGACCCAGGCAACTCTTTGAGTGACACGCAACTGGTGAGAATAAGAATCTTGAGAGAACTCAATTTACATATACAGTTTGGGAGTTTCTTAAGAGATTTGCAATAATCCAAGTCCAAGTAAAAAAGCTGTTGGAGCTCCCCGATGGATTCATGTAAATTAATCAGAGAAGTACAACCATTAAAATACAATTTCTCTAAGCAAGGAACTCCCGAGAAGTCAGGAGACTTGTACAAAAACCTACAATTACTGAGTTGAAGAACTTTCAATTGTTGAAACTTCTGTCAAGCAAAGAGTAGAGGAATAAAAAATATTAACACCCAACATTAATACTTTCGAGTATAAAATTAGAAAAGAAAAGACAAATAGCACTCACCTTATTTCCATGCCAGTTATTCCAAGCTTGTCCAAAAAAGCCACCATTTAAGTCGAGTATGACCAAGTGTTCATGATAAAAATTGTCAGGTAGTTTTTTCAAGGGACATGTCTGCCAACTGAGCCATCTTAACTTAGAAGGAAGACATTGAAAGCTCCCCCATAAGGTTGCTCCATCAACTTGTAGCAATCTTAGTTCAGGCATCTTCTCAAAATCTTTAGTATGTAAACAAGTACTGTCATTTACATCGAATTTCAAGAGGAGAGCTTCAACGATTTCATTCCCCTATAGAAAAATAAAATAGTCAATGTAAAGAAAAAAAAATATTGTTAGAAATACAAATGTAGAGGCTTTCTCAATGTACACATACTTATTGCATATTTGGTCCCAATGCACTATATTTTAATATCTATTTATAAATAATTAGGATCACATGCTTACCAATAGTGAGAGCAAGAGTAGAGGAAAATTAAAAAAAAAACATCCATGTAAGTAGTTCTTACCTTGCAACCGTTTAATACCTTCATGATATTATCACGAGACCATAACCGGCTATGCTTATAAGGATCCTCAGGCCTTTGATTGTAGGCAATTCTCCTTCCCATATCTCGAATTTGATCGTGCATCCAAAATTCCTTATGATTTATCCATGTATCTAACTGACGAATTTTTAAGAGAGATTTTCTCTTAAGAACTTCCATACGGTATCTCGGTGCAAAGCCACAAGCTTCCCATATAGAAATTACAGTTTCTACCTTCCATCCTACAAATAAACATGCAACATCGAGAAACATGGCTTTCTCAATATCATGCAGATTATCGAAGCTTATCTTCAACTTTTCAAAAACAGCATCATGAGGAATTTGTTTTAGCATCCGAAGCATGGAGTTCCATAATAACTTATCTCCCTCATCTTTGGTCATAGATAAATCAGAACCCAAAACCTCCAAGGCTAAGGGCAACCCTCCTGTAGTACCTACTAAATCAATAGAAAGCTCCATAAAATCATCAGGAGGTTGGTCTGTTGAAAATGCATACAAACTGAAGAGTCGAAGACTTTCTTCCTTGTTCAATTCTGCAGGCTCATATATTTTTCTATTACTTTCAGGAACCCCACTTAGAACACTTTGATCTCTAGTTGTTATGATTATCCTACTTTTAGGACCAAACCAATTGAGGTCACGAGCCAACCAATTTAATTGGATATGATCACCCACATCATCAAGAATGAGAAGAGTTTTCACATTTTGAAGTCTGTCTTTTATGAGTCTTGATCCTTCTGTAGAACTGCATATATTTGTTTTCACCCGAGAGATGCCGTAAAGAAGTTTCTTCTGCAAACTAATTTTACCATTTTGTTGTGATGCTTGCTCCCTTACGTCCTCAAGAAAACAACTCTTGGTAAAATTTTCAAAGATGCAGTTGTATACCGCGGTCGCAATGGTTGTCTTCCCAATGCCACCCGGACCACATATCCCTAGAAACTGAACATCCATAGAACTGGAATTTGATGTATTTGATAAAAGAGATAATACAGATTCTACATGGGATCTTAGTCCAACAGGATGTTTAGCATCGATCAAGGGGACCTTTTCCAATCGGATCCAAGCATTTTGAACAACTTCCTCAACTAACTCTGATTGATCATCCCTATAATTAGTTAGAAATGGAAGTCACAACTCACAACTCACAACACAATTGGAATTGAAACTCAAATGCTAAAAGAAAATATGAATTAGATATGGTTTATATAGTGATATCCAAAAAAGTAACTGCTAAGACTTACCAATCGTCAAAAACCCATCCACTCACATCTCCTGCCGCTCTCAAAGCATCCTTCCAAATCGATACAGTTTCGGGCTCCTCCTCGCTGTGCATCTGAGAAGAAATCTGAAAACATCCAGTCTGATTCTTAACGTCTGATGTCTTAACTTTGAAGAAAATGGGAAAAATGATTTGACGATTGGCTTTATGGCATTCCAGCATCTGAGCGAGCTCTTTGAGGCACCATTCGCTTTCAACATATCTTTGAGAGAAGACAGCAACCGAGAGCTTGACTCCTTTTATTAGGCTGAGAAGCTTCCCAATATCTTCTCCTTTCCAAAGATCTTTGCTGTCAATGAAAGCACGGATTCCACGACCCTTTAGAGCATTGTAAAGGTGGCCAACGAAGACATTACGGGTATCTTCGCCACTGAAGTTGATAAACACATCATAGTCAGAAAATCCAACCTGTGACTCCATTAATATTGGAGTTGCAGATAGAAAGTTGCTTGATCAGGGTATATGATTGATGGAGAAATTGACGGTTTCGTATCTTGCTTATGTGTAGACGGAGGAGGAGGGGAGGAAAGTAGCGAACAGGGGAAATTGGGGAGGAGGGGAAATCGTTCGGTAATAAGTTACCTGTATAATTAACAAGAGGAGAACCATATTGGGTTGCAGGAGAGTCAAGCACGGAGGATAAATAAATTAAGGATAATTAAACAAGTATTTCTGTATGGGATAACTGGAGAAGGTCCTCCTGTTATTCGTTATTTCATTTCCCGGAATTTCACCAATCACATATGAGACTTGAGAGACTCCGCCGATGAATAAGTCCCAATCCTTGTCGGCATCTGTAATATTATAACAGAAATGCGCAGCGGACGCGACAACGTTTAGATATTCCACTAAAAAGACAAAAGGCAGAATGAGAGAGAGAGAGAGAGTCAATTGTTTTTGGCTTTTGGGTTTGGGTGGATGAAATATTACAACAACGTCTAGTATACTCTATCATGCGTTGATGACAGAAAACTGGCTTGGCCTAGTAGCGGTAGTTTCTGTTGGGGATTCAGTCTCCAGAGGGGAGGAGATTGTGGATTCTAACCTTATTTAATGCAAGTGTGTGTAAGAGTTGGTGGCTTTTTTTATTTTTTTTGGATTTAGGAGGATGAAGCATCATAAGGACGTCATTTTTTTCATTTCATTAGGCAAGAATCTCGTCCCACCCAAGCGCATAAAAAAAAAAAAAAGGTTTATGATCAAAACCAGAAGCGAAGAAATTGCCGTTCATCGACAAGTTAACATTTGTATTTTTGTTTCTATTTCCTTCCCTGAATCGTTGCCTTTATTATTATTTGTTTATTTCTCCTGTATTTCAGTTAGAATCATTTGTACCATTATCCTGTCGAGATAACATTCAAAACCATGATGGAGACAAGACCCATATATAAATATAGCACAAACATGAAAGGATGATTGTGAAAACCAAAGAGATGGCTAACACTGGTTTCCCCTCCTTATTCTCTCTCTCCGTCTATCCCTTTTCTAATCTCTAGCTTCAGCTCTGCAAGGTCGCCACTAAGGCCCCGGTCGTGGAGATGGCTGTCGATACCACATTGTGTTGAAGAAGTCCCACCCGCTCCACGCTGTGTAGAATTGCTCCCACCCAACCCATATTGAAAAACTCCTTGATGCAGATCTTGTCCCACCAGCCCCACGATGTGCAGAACTGTTCTCCCTTGATCCATGGGGTGAAAAAACCTATGGCAATCCATTCCACGCTGTGCAGCATTGCTCCAATTCGGACGACCCCTACGTCCACTGCCATGACAAAGCTGGACAAATAAAGAAGAAAAGAAGAAGGAAACAGAGAATCCGAGATCCCAAGCAAGCTAAACTGTGGAAATGTAAGCACAGCCTTAAGCCTGCAAGGCTGCAACTCGAACCCAGAAGTCAGAACCCGTAGTACCGAAACTCAGTGGGATTGACGTAGGCACCACAATCGAACCCTCTCATTGCATCCTCATCTTCTTCCAGGAACCCATCGACCTGAAGATGATTTTAGATTCACATGAGTAAAATCTCTACTTATATTTTTCTGTCTATTTAAACCCCTTGTCTCTTTCCTCAATGTGGCAAAGAGGAAATGGAGAAAAGGTTTCTTGCATTTTTTTTCCCCCATTATTGAGAGAGAGAGAGAGAGAGAGAGAGAGAGAGAGAGAGATCAGTTTACCCAAAGATCAGCTTCGTCTTCTTCCTCGCGATTGAGACCTGCAAATTTGGGAATCTCTCCAGAATCGTCGTTGCGGGCGAATCTACCACGTGCTTTGGGCCTATTGTCAGCTAGTTCGTTTCGACATGCATACTGGACATAACAAAGAACCCGTCTTCATACAGACTGATCAAAAACTAAGATATTTTTTTTTATTTTCCTCTTTGATTTTGACTAAATTATGAGATGGCCTTCTAGTTCTTTTGGATTTTTTTCTTTTCTCTCTTTCGCCTAACCTTTATTATTGTCTTGTTGAAATTTGTCTGAGTGTGATTGGTTCTGTACCTATGAATTCACGGTTTCCTCTCTTCTGCGTTGTACCTTCTTACATTGAGTCTGCCTTTCTCTGCGAATGAACTTTCTACAGCTAACGGGGTCGAAGAAAATCCATGATTCAGGTGTGATCTTGTAATTGTCTGAAAACCCAATTAAAGAAAAATAAATCATTAGATTAATAAAACAGAGGGAGAATGCAGATATGGATCATGGATTTTGGTATTTAAGGGGGGTTTTATTTTAAAGAGAGCTTTTATGATTTTGGATCAGACATCGTATACGAGAATGATTCTCGAGGACCTGAACTGGACTCAGCTTTTATCTCCATCCAAGGGTTGAACTACGACCATGAGCAATGCATGGCCTCACATGAAACTCTTCTCATTTTTCTTGTTTGATGTTTAAGGCACAATTTCAACATGTTTTGCACGTCTGAAAAGCTTACCGATGATTTGCTAAGACCACGAAGTTCAATTAAACAAGAGGGCAGTTTTGGTAAGTACAGAAGCTTGTCACATCTACTAAGGTCGATGTAATGCAAATACTGACATATTCTACAGTGACCTTGGGAATTCCACTAGTTTATCGCAATGTGAGATCCAATACTTCAAGCTTCTTTAACAACCCAACACCATTAGGAAATGCTTTAATATTTGTTTTGTCCAATGAAAGCTCAACCAAAGATTCTTTTGGATCACCAATGGACTCTTGACAACTCGTTTAGTGAGATGCAAAGAGTGAGAATAATCTTCTGTATTGAACTCAAGTATGTAAAGGCATCTCTATTTCTTTGGCTGCTCTGAGAGCTCAGATATAATTGCAACAAATCAATAACAGATAGATGGATGATCAAATCATTTCTCATTTTCTCTTCGATAAACATATTTATCGAATGCAGATTTGAATATCCTCCAGTACATCAGAAATAAGTTGTAAAGTAAAATTAAAATTCATGAATAAGACTATAAGGGCCAACTTCAAAACTGCATAGTAAGCACAATAAGTAACTAGAATTCAACAACAGTCCTAGTTTACACAGGAGTGGTCCTAGTTGAATTGAGGATCCATCAAAACAGTCCTTTCCTATTTTGACTTTTTTTTCCAATGCAAATTGAGTTACTCTGACCCAATTTCACATGTAATAAGAAGGATCAAGCAATCATATTAGCTAGAACTAGACCCTAATATAAGGATAAAGCAGCTGCAAAATTTTGTTGCACCATTTTAATATGGAAATTTTAATTCTCAGGTTTGAATTATCAAAAGAATGCAAAGTTTCCAAAGCTCATAATCAATGAGAATCAGTAACTTATCTATTTCCTATATGACAATGCGAAAAAAAATGAATTGTCTTCCAAGAACTTCATTGCTGTCCATGCTATTTTCTAATATTTTTATTTTGTTTCATTTCAATTTATGTATCCTTCCTACTTAATGTACAAGGATCTGCATCCACAAGGACCAGCCATAAGTATACCTATGTTTACAAAACTTCAGTGTTGCTGACACTGGAAACGCAGAACAAACTAATCAGTAATTTCAGCAGCACTCATTGCATCGGGCAGATATTGCATATTGGCGAAAACAAGCAAGACAATGTCTCGCAATTCATCCTCAATTAACTAGTTTGCATCTCAATATGACCACCCATAAACAATCGATGCCAAGAGTAGAAGTGAATCAGCCAGCCTTCAAACCTAAGAATATCTTCTTTTTGAGGCAAGGGAAAAGGAAATAAGCCAACATACAACAAATAGGAAATCTACCCCCGACCCCCCCCCCCCCCCCCAAAAAAAAAAAAAACAAAAGGTTCTAGCAGAGCACTCACTGGTAAAACCAGTAAAAACATATATTTGGTGAAACATACACAGATAAAGGCATACCAGTTCCTGTGTGTGTGTGTGTGTAAGAGAGAGAGAGAGAGAGTAATGTAGTACTGTATTTGAAAGACTCAAAACAGTAGCCAACAGACAAGGTCTTTAACTCAGAATAATTCAGGTTATATAGGACACTCCTAGTAGATCAATTTAGGTAATAAATCAGCAAACAAGAACAGAACACTGGGTAATAGATTCACACTGAAATCTGTTATGAACTGGCAATTAAAACAGAGTTGAAAATCAGTATATTGACGAGGAAACAAACAGTAACCAAAGCAAGGGTAAAACAATAATTTCCAAGGCCAACTAGAATTCAGAAATTAGGATTTGTAGTGGTCAATCAATTCGACAACATATGACATAAGCAAAAGCTTAAAGCTCATAATTGATTCAACATGAAAGGTCCAAACAGATTATCTCAAGATCAGATGGTAGGATTTAAGTCAAACTCAAATCAAATTTACCATTAGGGTTCTTGAATATAAAGTCAAAATCTTGAAGCGATCTAATGGATGGATTACTTAATCTCAAAAAACATGTAACGTGTAACATGTAAATTCTAGGTAGAACAGGAATTTGGAGAACAACTCAAGGTCCGAACTTACTTATTAATGGCAGAATTTCGAATACAGATTCCATAACTCCAGTATAAGAATAGCAGCACAAGAAGATGAGCAATAGAGCAATCCACCCGAGCTTCACACCACAAAGTATTCAATCGGATCAAACACCAATCTACCTTGATCACACACAAGGGCTTTCTAGATCAAACACAAGAGATTCCTCACCAATGGAGAAGGAGGGCAACAATCTTTTCATTCATTAAAATTCGTGTACAATTTTAGGTCCTCTTACAAACTTATAAGATTCAAAAATAGATTCTTACACTAAAAATGGAAGGCCTAACCCAATCCTTGACTAATAAAGTAACTTAAACTAACTAGGAAACTAAAATAACAAGGAAATAAAGATACTCAACTAACTAATCTTATATGCCTAGCCTATACCCATATTAAAGTGGCCTATGACAATGAATACCCATGGGATCAAGGCCTCAACACATACATAACCCAACCCAAAGCTTATTTCTACTAAATAAGCTCATTTAGGCCAACTTAAATACTTACATAAAAGAGAACTAACTTAAAAACATTAAAGAAACTATTAGTTAACGTATTATAGAGGATTTGAGAGTCGCCCCAATTCATGATAAGCTTCAGGAAAGTCTTTTGAGATGGCATGGCCAAGTTCAACGGAGGCCATCGGATGCATCAGTAAGGAGGAGTGATCTGATCTAGATAGAAGGATCTACAAGAGCTAGGGGCAAGCCAAAAATGACCACAAGAGAGGTAGTGAAGAAAAACATGGACAGATCAGGCCTTGCCCCGAGTATGGCCTCGAATAGAGAGGATTGGAGGGCTAAGATCTAGGTAGCGGACCCCATCAAGCTGTGTTCTACTTCGGTAATTTTTGTAGTCATCTGTGTCCTTTCACTTTTCCTATTCCTTGTCCTTGGTTGGATCCATGTAACCGACCCATTGTTGGGATAAGGCTTTGTTGTTGTTGAAACTATTGGTTAAGAACATAATTAGAAGAGTAGATACACTAGGCTGGCATCTTTTGGATCTTCTGCGATAAACCTTCAGATCTGCATCAGAAAGCCATTGAAACAACCAAATCAAAGTTCCAAACCTTGTTGGGGTAACATTATATTCGTTGGTACGTATCTGTATCTTGATTCCTATGACCTGTTGTCTTCCTCTATCATCATCTCCCTACAGGTGTACAGTGTACTTCTGATTTTTGTCTTCTATGACCTAAACAGAGTTTGAGAAAGCTGAAGAACTTGAGATGGAGTTTTCATTGACCAAACAAAGAATTTTTCTGGAGAGAGAGGGGCAAGGAACCTGAGAGCTCCAGGAAGACAATGAACTTCTCTCCAAAAGACAGAATCTCCCATTCATTCAATCAAGGATAAAAATGGGAAATAATAATTAATAAGGAAAAACTGGAACATTTAAACCTGAGATGGGACCAAATCTGATGAAAACCCTTCTTTTTAATGTAGTGAATCGACAAGAATTTGTAGAGAGAGAGAGAGAGAGAGCAGAAACAAAAAAAATTCAACTCCAACTTTTCCGTCCCAACAAAAGTGCAGCAGGTCTATAGTAATACATTAACAACAATGCAGAAAAAGAAATCTCCAAAAACAGAAACAAAATAGCATCAATTACAGAATAGAATTGAGACATTCTGCTGATGTAATTATTAGGGAATAGGTTACGGACCATTGTAATAACATTCATGAGATACACATGATTGGTGAATCTCAATCTACAAAACCCCCTCCTTTCTGGATGAGTATGACTGATGAAGGTCCATATTTCATATCCCTCGAAGTAATTCTGGAAACTCTTAATACTCAATTAAGGAGCCATCCATTACACATATTCCAAACTATCCAGCCAATAGCATGAGGGACCTTCTGAAACATTAAAACCTGCCCAGTCTTAAATAATCTGAGCTTTCCAAGAGAAAGAACATCTCATTGAAGGATAGTCTCTCCATCATTTGGGTGATCTCTCTTTCCCACACGAAGATATTGATCATTAGCCACTGATTTATCAGACATAAAGAAATTCAAAACACAAACAAGGTTAGATTAGAGAGAAAAAAAGGTAAGGCCTAATATAATACTCACCAGAAAAGCAGTACCTGATTGCTTCATTATTCACAGTATTATTAACTCGTTGAGCAACAGAGCAGGAAGGACCGACCTGCCTGATCATCATCATCACCGTCAAGAAATAGGATGTATGTCTTCATGTACGGAGATACTCAAAGAAACATGCATAATTAACCTGCTGCTACAGATCTCAACATCATCAGGAATCAAGACACGAGTTTGGATCCACACCTCATATGGGGGCAAGGAACAGAGTGTACACCTTCCATGGGTGTGGGACCCCCCCCCTGACATGTGGGATCCACACCCCAGGGAGAACTTCATCTATCTTTTGCAAAGGTATCCAAATCTGTCTCCAACTTTCAATGTTACCCCACAGAAATGTTCCCTGTAAGAGAGGAAAAGAAAGACCCTGTCAATCATCAATTGAGAAACTAACTTCGGTTTTGTAAGTTTTTGTGTACCCCCAACACCCCCCCCCCCCCAACAAAAAAAAAAATCAACTTGCCGAGTGAGAGCAATGTAACTAATCCAATCCAATCCGGGCAATCATGACCAATCCAATCCAATTTTTAAAACTATGTAAACAAGTGATAACAAATAAGTCTTACATTTAAATATTCTGAAAAAAAATTCTGTTCCACCAGCATGGCTGCTATCACTCCCGTGTGTCTATCACTCTCCTCCTCTTATGAAAAGACACTCATGCCCCTTGTTTCGGGAGGAGAGAGATAGACATAGAGGCAGTGGTGTAGGTTTCACTCCTAAGGATATAAATGGATAGTTAAAAATCCAAATTCAGTTTGCATTCTTATTCATTTAAGTGTATCTGAATCTGAATTTGAATAATCAAGACATTATCTATATGATTCGAATAAATATCAACTAATAAGTCAAGAATGTAAATGAATGATTAAAAAAAAATCTAGATTCAATTCACATCTATATTCAGTCAAAAAATATCTAAATCCAATCACATGTTATCGGTATTAAATCCATAGACATCTCTATGGACTTTCAGACAAAAAACAACTACCCTTAAAAAAATTAGGACTAAAGTTTCTGCTCCACAACAGTAAAGGGAAAACAAGGCCCTCATATGGTGTTGAGATCAGATTTAAGACCTTGGAATCGATGTTCGGATCGGACAAGGCCGATACCTATCCCATTCCGAACCAAATCATCTCTCTGTAAAATGGGTACATACAAGAACCTCATTATTCAGAAACTACGTTTTTTTAGGGGGACTGGAAGGAAGAGATGGAAAAATTTTCACAGCTACCCGGGTGGTAGCGAAGTAACTGCAACCCCCTGCTGGCAGCCAAAGAAATGGAATATTCACTTCCCCCTAAGGTTCACAACTACCCTCCTAGGTTATAGTATTTTCCAAAATGCCCTTTTAGATTCCATTTCTTTGGCTGCCACAGGTGTTGCAACTACTTCACTGCAACCTGGGCAGCAGCTAAATTTCGTCCGGAAGAGATTGGCCAGAAATAAACTCTGTTAGCAATGAAAAACTAAAATATAAGAGCAGAAGCCTCCACTCCAATCTAGGAAGGGTCAAGGGAAAAAGATTAATGATGATTGCTGTTCACCTTGCTATCTGAATCCTTTGCAGCAAGTTTGCAGCAAGGAAATCATTGTTCACAGATCATTGGACCAAAGCAATTAGATATTCCTTCAAGTAATTTCATGTTTAAAAATCAAACAACCTAATTTTTTGTTTTCATCATTATTGAGCGCAAGGGTTTGCAAGGCTCCTGCGGCCACAAACTTGATTCATCCGAAAAAAAAAAATGAGTGAGGATACTCTATAAATCTCTGACTTGAGTCATTTGAAGGAAAGACAAGAACTCATCTCTAGGTAAATGAATAAATAATTTTTCACAACCATCCTGAGTCATTCAAGGGAAATGAATATTATACATAAAAATGCAACGTCACACCATTCACGGATAAGAATTGTTCCTTCTTTGCACTAACAATCACAGAAAAAATCAAATTCCAGCCATACCAAGAGAATGGAAAATTTTTCCATTTGAAGTATCCATTTTAATCTATATCAAACAAAGATTGAATACTACTCCAAAGATGTGGAATTCTTCAAAATAAGATTTTCAATGCATCTTATTTATGAGCAATCTAAATATTAATTAATGCTAAAGACTTCAATTCATGAAAAGAAGAATAATGAAATGCATTGCAGATCATGCATTCCAAATTCCAACCCATTCTGAAACAAAGCATGGCTAGTTTGGTAAATTCTATCCTAGACTTGCTTAGATCATGCACACAAATAAAAATCTCTTACAGACCTTATGGATGTTCTACATATTGACCAGGTAAAGAAAATAACATAAATTTCAGTCATTTCAAACATGGACAGTCCACCAAAGAGTTTTGGGTTATCTCAGAATCACCCAACAAGGACTACCTAGACACAGAATCATCTCAGATGTGAAAGAAAATCAAACCCTAATTCAGTCAAGGGCCTCAGCTACACTGGAATCAAAATGAGTAAATATTAGTCTATCTAATGAATAAAATCTAAGAACAAAAACTTGGGAAAATTCACAAGAGTACAAACTTAAGTGGCAGAGGAATTTATTTTGGAAATTTGGGGGAACTTTTGGGATCAATTCACTCTGAATCTAATCTCAAAAAAAATGGTAAATGGGATATGTACATTAGCAGGCAAATCCAAATAAAATACGAGTGGCCTATTTCTGATTCATCATTCATCCAAAAAAGAAAAAAGGCAGGGGAGTCTGAGTCACTGACACTGTCTTCAACTCACTCTAACCCCCAGCTGAGTAACCACGAGCGGCAGGGTCGTGAGACCTATAGGACTCACAGCCGCCATAAGCCCTACAAGGGCTGAGCAATCAGGCTCGAGTTGAGATCTCCAGCAATAGATCAAAGACCCAGGAATATAGCCAACGCTTAACCTGTCAGAGCATCAGTGAAGGAATCACGTTCAGAAACTGCCTCCATTGGTTTGCCATCGTAATCGCACCAAATAGCTGCCAATTCAAGTGTGAAAATCGTCTGCAGCCGCTGCACAATGCAGTAAGCATCGGGTGTTTGGGAGACTCTTGGAGTGCGTGTCCAAATGCTCACTGCACCTCACTGCTCACTGCAGAGGATGTGAACTCTTCGTCCACACTGATTTTCCAACCAAAAATCAATGATATTTCCTGGTTTTTGATAAAATGGGGTTTGAACAATTTTACCCCTGGCCTGTACCATTCCACCGATTCAATGGTATCGACTAGGTAACGGAATCAGTGGCCAGTGATATCCTGCCGTACTGATCAATCATTCTGTGTAGTATCGGCCGGTAACTTGAACCATGATATCAGGTCTCCCATTACTTTTTTCTTTATCATGCCTTTCTTCTTTGGTGACCGATGAGTGATTTGCCGTGAGTCTGCGCATGGCGTGCCTCTCATTAGACGGACGTAGTCCATGTGTGTGCCCGTCGTGACGGCACTCAGCAGAGGAATGAAGTGAAACCTGTACTTGATAAATTGATAATCTCCAGGACACTTTAACTTTTCCATGTATGACAACTCTAGCATGTCTTCATCCCTTGGGTATTGGTGTTGGTAATGAATAAGAAGTTCTAATAAAGAAGAAGGTAGCTTTGGTATGTGTTGAAGCTTATAACTCTCACCAAGTTCAATGACACGCAAAGACGTCATATTCTCCATTGAACTTGGCAAATTCTCAAGTTCATTCCAGTGGAAAAGATTCAATACCTGTAGCTTCTTTAACTCTCCAACACTATCCGGCAGTGCTCTAATGTTAGTTCTGTCTAAGGAAAGCTCAACCAAAGATTCTTTTAGGTCACCAATGGATCCAGGCAATTTCTCGAAGGAGGTGCAATCATTGAGAATTAATTTTTGGAGAGATCTCAACCTACATATACTGTTAGGGAGTTTCTTAAGAGAACAACTTTCCAAGTTCAAGTAAACGAGCTCCTGGAGCTGCCCAATGGATTCATGTAAATCAATCAAATCTTTGCAACCATCAAGATACAACCTCTCCAAGCAAGGAAAACTTGAGAAGTTGGGAGATTTAGACAAATGCGAACAATTACTGAGTTTAAGAACTTTTAATTGTTGAAACACCTGTTAAACAAACAGATGAATATAAAATATTAATGTCCATTAATAATACTCTCGGTTGTAAAATAAGAAAGAAGAAAAAGATAAAAAACTCTCACTTTATTTCCAAACAAGTTACTCCAATGCCAGTTATTCCAAGCGCGTCTAAACAAGCCATATGTTAAGTCGAGCATAACTAATTCCTCATGACAAAAGTTGGTAGGTAATTTTTTCAATGGACATCTCTTCCACTGGAACCATCTTAAACTAGAAGGAAGACACTGAATGCTCCCCTCCAAGGTTGCTCCATCCATTTGTAGTAATCTTAGTTTGAGCATCTTCTCAAAACCATTTGTATGTAAACAAATGTTGTCTTTCGAACTAAATTCATGCAAGATGCCTTCAACCATTCCATTCTCCTATAACAGAAAATTAGTCCAAGTCAATAGAAATCGATGTGTGTTTGGTCCTAATGCACTTTACTTCAACATCCATTGACATATTAGAATCTCATCCTTACCTTAAGAGCATAGGGAAGAAAAAAAATAAAAAGAGCAAGAAAAAGATTCACGTAATTAGCTCTTACCTTACCACTATTTAATACTTTCATGATTACGTTAAGAGACCACAACCTGCTTCGCATAGCAGGTTCCGTAGGACTTTGATTGTAGACGATTGCTCTTCCCATGTCTCGAATTTGATCGTGCATCCACAACTCTTCCAAAATATTGATCTTTAAGAGGGATTTTCTCATAAGAACTTCCATACGGTGTATTGGCTCAAAGCCACAAGCTTTCCATATAGAAATTACCTTTTTTTCCTTCCATCCTATGAAAAAGCATGCAACATCGAGAAACATGATTTTCTCAATATTATCCAGATTATCAAAGCTTATCTTCAACTTTTCGTAGACATCATTATGAAGAATTTGTTTCAACCTCTGATGCATGGAATTCCATACTTCTTTGTCTTTGTTGACAGATAAATCAGAACCCAAAACCTGCAAGGCTAAGGGCATCCCTCCTGTAGTGCTTACTATATCCGTTGAAAGCACCATATAATCATTAGGAGGTTGGATAGCTGAAAAAGCATATTTACTGAAGAGTTGAAGACGTTCTTCCTCGTCCAATCCATTTGGCTCATATATTTTTCTATTATCTTCAGGAACTTCCCTTAGAAGGCTATGATCTCTAGTTGTTATGATTATTATACTTCCAGGACCAAACCAATTGAGATCACCCGCCAATGCTTTTAATTGAGTATGACAGCCCACATCATCAAGAATGAGAAGAGTGCATTTTCCTCCAAGTCTTTTCTTTATCAAACTTGATCCTTCTTGAGAACTGGATATTTTTATTTCCTCCCTAGAGATCCTTTCAAGAAGCATTTTTTGCACATCAATTATACCATTGGGTTGTGATGCTCTCTCTCCAACGTTTTCAAGAAAAAAACTCTTTCTAAACGTTTTATAGATGCGGTTGTATACAGCTCCCGCAATGGTCGTCTTCCCAATGCCACCAGGACCACATATCCCTAGAAACTGAACATCATTAAAACTGGTAACTGGTAGTAGAGATAACACATATTCTACACGGGATTCTAATCCAACGGGATTTTTAACTTCAGCCAAGGGGACGGCTCCATTCAATCGGATCCAAACATTTTGAACAACGTCCTTGACTAACTTTGATTGATCTTCCCTGCAATTAGTTAGTTCAAAGCAAAACACAATTGGAAATTTGGAGGTGAAAGTCAAATCCTAAAAAAGCAAATATGAAGAATTACTTTTGAGGGAGAGAGACTTACCCATCCTTAAAAACAAAACCACTCTTATCTCCCACCACTCGCAAAGCGTCCTTCCATCTCTGTAGAGTTTCAGGTCTCTGAGGAGAAATCTCAAAACATCCGGTCTGATTCTTAACGTCGGAAGTCTCAACCTTGAAGAAGATGGGAATAATGACTTGACCATTGGTTCTATAACATTCTACCATCTGAGCGAGCTCCTCGAGGCACCATTTGCTTTCAGTGTATCTCTCAGAGAAGACAGCAATCAAGAGCTCAGAGTCTTTTATCGCTCTTACAAGCTCAGACCCAATATCTTCTCCTTTCCACAGATTATTGCTGTCAATGAAAACACGAATTCCACGATCCTCTAAAGCACAGTAAAGGTGGCCAACGAAAGTATTGCGGGTGTCTACGCCTCTGAAGTTGATAAACACGTCATAACTTGAAGATCCAACTGGTTGTTGATCCATGGAAATTGCAGATGAAGATATACAGAGAGATGCGATTCCGTGAACTGGGAATTTCGTACTTCAATTCAGATCTCAGAATGAGAGGAAGAACTCACCAGTCAACGACTCACCACAAATTGATGTGAAAAAAGATCCCTCCAATTATAGAAGCAGGATTTCTATAGGATATGATTTTGACGAAGAAAGCCCCAAAGTGAACGCACTAAAGCCTTATCGTTCTGATCGGTGGGGCCTAGGGAAGTAAAGCGAACCGAACAGTGCGTAAAATCTCTTTCAGCTTTTGGTGCGAAAAGGATTTTAAGAAAATGGAGAAAAGAGTGCAATATGACATCCTTATTGATGCTTATTGATCCCGCAGACGCGTAGTGTCCATCCCGATAAGGCTTTATCAGATTCAGTCAAATTTTTAGGATGGCGCTGTCAACGCCTGTTTAACAAAATGGGCTTATTTAAGGCAGACATGGTCCGATTTATAATTAAATCAGTCGTTCTCGGACTATAATCAAACTGTCATAAATGGGTCTTAGTCGAGCTACAAACCTATTTATTCTTAAAAAGGCATTAAACATGGCTTTCTAATATCGATGTAATAGCCGAAACACTCAAGCTGACAAACTTATTCCACTAAAAGCACAGTTATGATTCAAGTATATCTTACAAACTCACCATTAATTCACCACCACAATTACATAAATATCATTTTAAATTTGATTTTCTATTATTACATACATCTTGAAAATTGGAGTAAACTCACTTGGACTTTTGCTTTACTCTTCAATTTTATTGGTAGCAAAATAGGGATTTCAAGTAGTATTAAAAGAGTCGGACTAAGTTAGGCTTAAAGGTCACGTTCAAGTCGGACTAATAAATGTGTCGAGTCAGTCAAGCACCAGTCGGGTTAGGTGCAGCCTAGGTGATCATGCTTGTACTACATGTTTATAAACATGTTACTAATCGGGCCGATCCAGATCGAACCATATAACGTAACGAACACGACCAGGCCTACTAGTGTGGGCTTGGAATTGACAACCCTACACTTAATAATAAAATGAAGAGAGAATTGTATTCATGGTTTTATTAAGGGTAATTTATAGCACCACCACCACCTGGAGAAAGCCAATATCATAGGAACACCCCCTCTCTTTCACCAAATTAGACTTAGACCCCTTCCTGTTAGTCACTGTTATAGAATATACCCAAAATGTTGACATCAGCAGTTCTTTTTTTTTTTTTCTAAATACCATTTTTCCCTTAAAAATAATGAAGTACCAAAATTACCCTCATTACTTCTCCAAATCGATTTCACCGCAACCTTTCCGGCGATGGCGACTACGGCGGCTATGAACCCCCGCATCACCCCGCACTCCCTCTCTTTTTTTTTTTTTTTTTTTTGGGTTGAAAAATCAGATCTGGTTTTAGTAAACCTCAAAATTCTAGAAAACACAAGAAGAACTCAAAGATGATTAGATGTAGCAGAATATCGGTTGATCTGGGTTTTCCATGGAATAGAGATTCTGGTATCTAGACATTTAAAAATTAGCAGAGGGTAATGGTTCTTCTCTGCAATTGAGACGATGGAGACGCCATAGACACAACGTAGGAAGAAGATGACAAAACATATGGTAAAGGTTCCACCTCATCCAACTCCCCTCCCATCCCTTTTTTTTTTCCTGGGCTTTTAAGCTGCAAAAGTTTATATTCTGAAGTGGAGATTTTAAAGTTTTGTTTATGAAAGAAATTTGCTTATTTTAAGTCTTAGGTCTGCTTCTAAACAATATGTTCTTTAATTGATGTTCCTAGATTATTTTGTGGTCATCTCCCCGTTGCATCACAAGAAACTGTCTTTTGCTGAGCTGCACGATGCAATTAGGGTTATTATGTTCTTGCCCCTAAATTGGAGTAAGTATTTATTTATGGATCAGATTTTGGTTTGCAGTTGAATGCATCTTCTGGTCTGGGAGTTGCTGATCACAGTAAAAATACGTTTTTACAACTAAAGAGGAAGAAGGTAACGTGTAACTGTGTAGTTCCCGTATGTTGAACACCGTCGAAGAGAAAGCCTTCTTCACAAAGCAGTAGGCGGAATCCCGTACTTCTCTGAAACCTACAGAAGAAATCGTTTCTTGGGTGGTCTCGGAGAACAATTTGGAGTTCCCTTCTATTTATTTTCACTACAACTTTTGCAAGTTTATGCGAAATAGTTGATTTGTCGCTCTATGTTGTGTTCTTATTTTGTGATGGAGGACGACGTTCTTAATTTTCTTGAGTGAAGTTTGTGTTTTTCCTCTCTGAATTAGGGTAGATCTCGATGAATATCGTGGTTATTTGCTGCTTATGTTGATGGTGTTTGGTATATCTTTACAAAGATTTTTACTTTAGTAGTGTCAGACTTGTCAGGGATCTGGTTTGTGGTTTTTCCTGTGGGAATCATTTGGAATTTTGTAATTGTCCGCTCACCCCTTTCTTCCCTCCATATTAAGTGACATGTTCAAACTCTGAATCTTCAATCTTGTCGGAATTTATTAAGGAAAAAAAAAATCCAAGTGAACTTTATCGTTCTCTGTTTCTATTGATATAAATTGAAAAGATAAAATGACGAGTTGAACTCTTTGCTATCGCTAAAAAGGGTGGCATGAAAAGAATCTGAACGCACTCGTCGGAATCACAACTCCTAGGTAGGGAGAGAAGGATAGAAAGAGAGAATGATAGGGAGAGGATGAAGTGGTATCCAGATGAAGAGAGGGGTATTTTTAAGATGATAAGATAAGAGTATTTTATTCATAAGGTTTAAAATGTCATTTCATAACATCACTTAACAGAGACTGACAGTATGGGGTGGTGAAAGAGAAGATATGTTCCTATAATACTGGCATTCTAGATAGGGTGGTATTGTAAATTACCATTTTATTAATTGGTATCAAATTAAAAAAAATTTGGCGGATACGTATTAGTTATTGGTATCAGTTGATGTTGATACCGATTTTTATCAATTATTTTTTAAAACCTTAACACCACGTATCACTATCCTATTGTCCGTATCATCAATCCGGATCGGTGTACAAGGACGAGCACAATTGCATGTACCTTTTGGAAACTCAATTAACAGCTGGATCCAAATCATCCAACAACTAGGAGCGACTGGCACACACCCTAAGGCCGTCCCATTTCTTATGAGATTCTGGCTGTGCCGTTCAGATGAAAAATAGTACAGATTCATCGTAGTCACCACTGAGGTCAATCCCCTCAAGTGGGTGCCATACCAAATTCAATGTGCTAGAGCCTTTCAAGAGGAAAATTAGGCAAGAAAGGAATAGTTGCTATATATAAATTAGACTTTTTTTTTTTTTTAATCACAGTATGTCCAAGCCAGTGTCATGCTGACACAGCTAAATCCACAAAAACACACGCACTGAAGAGGGAATGATGTGCAATTGATTCAACCAATCCATTGGAGCACATCAATAGCAGGAACTAGTTTGAATCGGTAGTGGCACAATGATCTTTAGTGTTTTCTCATTTATTGAAATTATGCAGGCCATCAAGTGTTCAGATTGTAAATGTCAATTAGTATCATGTTAGCACCGCTTGATCCACAGAAGCACAACACCAAGGGATGCTCTGAAATGGGAAGCTAAAGAGAATGGAGCAACATCACCAATTACATTTCGATTCAATCACTCTAGTGGAGCACATCTATGACAAAAACTACTAGAGTAAGGCTGACTGATCTTTGATATTTTGCTAGATGTTGAATTATGCAGGTCAAGTTTTCAGTTTGTGATTGTCAGTACATTAGTAGAGCCTGGAAAAATGATGCCTACACCTAGTTAATGAGTTGTGGAAAATAAATCATTTCAATGACACCCCCCCCCCCTTTTTTTCCCTTCCAAAAAAGGAGATTCAATCTTGAAGAGATCATCCAGGTAGGAGTTCTTCCACATATGTGAGCTGGTCAACAATGACAGGACCTGGAACATGTCTCAGTTGTATTCTCATTTTCCCCTCGACATTGTTA
This sequence comes from Macadamia integrifolia, assembly GCF_013358625.1. NCBI lineage: Eukaryota > Viridiplantae > Streptophyta > Magnoliopsida > Proteales > Proteaceae > Macadamia > Macadamia integrifolia. The sequence goes on along the minus strand of NC_056558.1, from coordinate 9,862,061 downwards.
AAGGTATAAGTAATGTTGTATGTCAACAACACCTGCTGAAGACAGATAGCTGTGTTGTAACTCATACTGGAGAGTGGAGACTTGAGCACAAAACAGGCCTATCAACACATTGTAGTGGGGAACAATCCCTTGGTTGTTTAATTGGAACCTAAAGACAAGGTCAAAATTTGATCTCTCTCTGGTTATCTACCCATTCAAGGACCAAGGCATTCCTAAAAACCAATTTCCATTATGTCCCATTTGTCTCAAAGACCCATAAACAACCTGACATGCTTTCCTCTCATGTCCAGTTTCAAAGAGAGTTTAGGCTGCTTCCGCAAACTCAGGGAAAGAACTCACCACGCACGTTTGGCACTACCCTGAAAAAAAAAAATAATAATAAAATAAAATAAAATTTGGATCCTAGTTGGTGGAACCTTGTTGGCATATGCTATATGGTAAGCCCCAAATAATCTTGATATGGAAAAATTACTGGATGAGGACATTAAATGAATGAGTATATTTAACATGCACTCTCCTTTCACTCTCGTAAATCCATTTTGCACTCAGATTGCACCTAATGATTTGAGAAATTGATGATTAGACAATAGTTTCTTTTCCACAAGCTGCTTCAAAAAACTTTTCATAGGCATCCTTGATGCAAGAAATGAGCATATCCACATCAATAAATCTTTTTTTCTGTACTCATCACTAGCCTTAGCTCACCCATGTAACTCACTATTGTAAATAATACACTCTGCAACCCAACATCATTTAGGGACAGAAAAAAAAAATATGAGTTTGACTGCTTTAAAAATTGATAACCCCATAGAAAAGAAGGCAGTGGATCTTACTAGCTAAATCAAAAACAATTACAAGAATCTAAATTTTATGCAAATTAAAGGATGGGCCAGAATTTGATAAATTTTGATAGTACCTGAGGTTCTGAGGGGTTCAGATTCTCGTAATGCATTAAGCATGGACACTCTTGCATGCCATATTCATGGCAAAGGGAAAAGCATCAAGAGGGTGTATGAGGGCCCACATTTTCAAGCATAATCTGATTGTTCACAACACTGTCCATTGATCAGTTGAGTAATCCTAACTTAGGACCAGATTAATTGCTCTCTGATCAATGGTTGAAACAGTTTAACAGTAATCTGATTAAACAAATTGATAGTTCACATCACACGAATTCAAAGCTCTTCAGATGTTAGGAAAACATTAGCTTTGGAAGCATGTATTAACAAAACAATAGTAAGAGAGAGTTGGGTTTCAAACTACCTGTGGAGCACCAACCACACTGAAGTACATGCCATTAATGGGATGGTCTGAAAGTGCGATCTTTTGTGTTGGACCAATCAAATTAGAAATCCTGATGCTTGTATTCTTAAGAGTAGAATGAATGAACCTGGTTCCTGCCTACAACAAGGAAAGGTTAATTAGACCTTTCTTCTACATAGTTTGCAAAATTTAAGAGTATCTCTAATATTAGAAAGGATTAAACCATACCTCACATCTGAAGACACTCTTCAACATATCCAATATTTTAGCAGAGACATAAATAGCTGCTGAGTTTCTCTTCCATTCATATCTGTCTTTTTGCTTGGACTATGAACTTGAAGGGACAAATGTTTTCTGAATGAGTGCACGATGGAACTGATATGTTCAAGAAGCTACAGTCGTTGCCCCATACATTATTATCCTTCCAACATCTCTTCAATACTCTTTATATCCTCTCAACATTCTGATGTTCAAAATGACCAATGCAGTCACATGCGCCACGAGGATTTTGCTGTGTCATCCTCTTCGTGTACAGTTGGATTCTGTAAGATATTAAACCAATGATCACATCAATCACTGTCTGTTCAATGATGGGAAAGAGTTAGCATGTATTGAAAACAAAACCTCATTCACCTAAACGGTAATTTAGTTTACATGCAAAGTAAAATGCACTTGCCCATAATGTTAGTCTAGAAGTGTGAAGAAGAAAATCTATGATTTCTATGTAAAATGAATTTGAAAAGAAAATTTGACAAATAATTCCTGCTTATACTGTTTTGATAATTCTCTCTGTCTCACACAAAGAAATGAAGGTGTCATTAGTAACTGACTAATCCTCAGACTATTGAAGGCATAAAGAAATTAAATGGTTGGATTAGAATACAAGAACATAAGGACACAGAACGCTCACCAGAAAAGCAAGTCCCTAATCACTTCAGTGTCACAGTATCAACTTGTTGAGCAACAGAGGAAGAAGGACCTGCCTGATCATCATCATTGTCAAGAGGATGTTTATTATATATACTCTTATATATGATCAACCCTCTCTACTTTCTCTCTGTGTCCTCCCATTTTATTAGTATTCTCCTCTTCTTGCTCAGGAGCAGCAGTAATGGATTGATTGTGAAATGTCTCCAATTTAGGCCCCTGATCTTTTATTACGAAGAGGCTTAGCTCTGTCACAGTGCATCTGATCTCACATTCATGGCCATATTCATCATCAGCAGTAGGATCATGATGACCTCGGCCTACCTGTTGAAACCCAAACCAAGTAAACCCTTCGAATTTATGAATACAGTCTATATCTTGATTTATCAATTTCATCAGGCCCGCAATTGTCTGCCTAGTTTCACAGTAGGTAGTTGTTTTTTGGCCTTAATTTGCTACAGATGCAAGCTTTAAAATTCAGAGTGGTACTTACTGGTAGTACATTCTCCGTTAGAATGTTTACATCCTCTTCTAGTCGGCGGCGAAGTATTGGATAAGTAACTTGTATAAGTAACGTGCTACGGTTCTTATTACCATGAATCAGGTATTCACAGCTTTGTCTCCAAACTTCACAGTTACCTGGCAGATATATTCCCTGTGCAAGAGGAAAAGAAATTTAAGGTTTTGGCAGCTGCTAATTAGGGCTCTAGTAGGAAGAAGCAGAGCAGAGAGAGAGAGAGAGAGAGGACCTCACCTGGCTATGCGTCAGCCCACTCAGCCATGAATGAATTTTTACCATGCGGCTTGGATGCACTTTACACAGTTCTCTGAATTCACTGCTACTTTTCTCCACAAAGCCTCTAAACTGCTCTGACTTTACACGAAAATTTTCAAGGCACAACAACTCCAACATTTTCATGTTGTTTTGCATGTGTACCAATATTGATTGGCAAAGATTCCCTTCCCAAAAATCACGAAGTTCAAAACTAGAGGGTATCTTTGGTATGCAATGTTGAAGCACCTTATTGGAAAATCTACTAAAGTCAATGTAACTCAAAGACTTCATATTCTCCAGTAACCATGGCAGATCCAATACTTGAGCAGGGAAGTGTGGAAGATCAAATACCTCCAGCTTATTAAACAATCCAACACTAGGATACAGCCCAATATTTGAGTAGTCCAAAGAAAGCTCCACCAGAGATTCTTTTAGATCACCAATGGACCTAGGCAGCTCTTTGAGTGAGATACAATTAGTGAGAATAAGCTTCTGGAGAGAACTCAACCTACATATACTGTTTGGGAGTTTCTTAAGAGAATAGCAACCTTCCAAGTTCAAGTAAATAAGATGGTGCAGCTGCCCAATGGATTTATGTAAATTAACCAATTTTGTGCAATTATCAAGATACAACCTCTCTAAGCAAGGAAATTTTGAGAAGTTGGGAGACTCAGACATATTCAAACAATAACTAAGTTTAAGAACTTTCAATTGTTGAAACACCTGTCAAAAAAAAGAGATGGATAGTAAAACCTTAGCATCTAGTAATACTTGGTTGTAAATGAGAAAGAATAAAAGACAAATACCATATGCACACACCTTAGTTTCAAACCAGTTATTCCAAGTTTGTCTAAACTTGCCAAATGTTAAGTCGAGCATAACTAATTCGTCATGATAAAAGTTGGCAGGTAGTTTTTTCAAAGGACAATAACTCCACCTCAGCCATCTTAACCCAGAAGGAAGACACTGAAAGCTCCCCTCCAAGGTTGCTCCATCAACTTGTAACAATCTTAGTTTGGGCATCTTCTCAAAGACTCTAGTATTTAAACAAGTATTGTCATTTGATCTGAAGTTAAGGAGGAGACCTTCAACCATTTCATTCCCCTACAGTAGCAAAATAGTACAAGTAAACTAATAAACATAAAAATGTAGAGGCTTTGTCAATGTACTCCATACTTATTGTGTATGGTCCTAATAAATGCAACTGTATATAAGGGGCAGAGGATTAAAAACAAGGGGAAAAAAAATTCATGTAATTAGCTCTTACCTTACAACCATTTAATACCTTCATGATCACGTTACGAGACCATAACCTAGTATATTTATCAGGTTCCATAGGCCTTCGATTGTAGGCGATTCGCATTCCCATGTCACGAATTTGATCATGGATCCATAACTCATTTGACCCAGTAATTTTTAAGAGGGATTTTCTTTCCAGAACTTGTATGCGGTATCTCGCTTCAAAGCCACAGGCTTCCCATATGGAAATTACGGTTTCTTTCTCCCACCCTATGAAAAAACAGGCAGCATCGAGAAACATGGCTTTCTCAATATCATCTTGCAAATTATCATAACTTATTTTTAACTTTCCATAAACATCATTGTGAGGAATTTGTTTCAATATACGATGCATGCTTTTCCATACTTCTTTATCTTTTTTCATAGATAACTCAGAACCCAAAACCTCCAAGGCTAAGGGCAACCCACCTGTAGTGTCTACTATATCAACTGAAAGCTGCATATAATCATCAGGAGGTTGGTCTGTAGAAAAAGCATATGAACTGAAGAGTCGAAGACTTTCTTCCTTATTCAATTCTTCGGGCTCGTATAGTTTTCTATTACTTTCAGCAACTCCACTAAGAACATTCCGATCTCTAGTTGTTATGATTATTTTACTTCCATGACCAAACCAATTGAGATCACCGGCCAATGCATCTAATTGGTTACGATTCTCGACATCATCAAGAATGAGAAGAGTATCTATTTTGTGAAGTCTTTCTTTAATCAATCTTGATCCTTCTCTAGAACTGCATATTTCTGTTTTCTCTCGAAAGATACTGTAAAGAAGTTTCTCTTGCAAACAAACTAAACCATTGGGTTGTGATGCTTGCTCTCTAATGTTTTCAAGAAAACAACTTTTACTAAAGTATTCAAAGATGCAGTTGTAAACGGCTGTCGCAATCGTTGTCTTCCCAAGGCCTCCCATACCACATATCCCCAAAAAATGAACATCAGAAGAATTGGTTTTTGATAGTAGAGATAATACAGAATCTTTGCGGGATTCTAATGCAACAGGGTGTTTAACACCAATCGGGGGGACCATATTCAATCGGATCCAAACTCTTTGAACAACTAAGCTGACCAACTCTGATTGATCCCTGCAATTAGTAAGAACTTATTAAAACCTCAAAGAAAGGGAAAAGAAATAATTACAAGGCAAAAAACCACCAAGAGGCACTAGGGCCCGGACAAACAAGGAGAAACACAAAATGATCCAAACATGAACCCTAGGACTTCTAGGGAAGAAATCTTATTATTTAAGATATTTATTTTCCCTATAATGGAAGAAACTTGAGATGATAAAAAATGACCTAAAGATTAGAAATGGAAACATATATAGTGATCTTCAGAGTGGTAGTAGTTTTGAGGGACTAGTAAGACTTACCCGTTGTCAAAAACCCATCCACTTTTATCTCCTATAGCTCGCAAAGTGTCCTTCCATCTCTGTAGAGTTTGGGGCGCCTCCTTGCCATGTCTCTGAGGTGAAATCTCAAAACACCCAATTTGATTCTTAACGTCAGATGGCTTGATGTTGAAGAAGACGGGAAAAATGATTTGACCGTTGGTTCTATGACATTCTAGCATCTGAGAAAGCTCCCTGAGGCACCAATTGCTTTCTGCGTATCTTTCACTGAAGACAGCAATTGAGAGCTTCGAGCCTTTTATTGCTCTGAGAAGTACGGGTTCAATATCTTCTCCTTTCCATAGATCTTTGCTGTCAACGAAAGCATGGATTCCACGATCCTTTAGAGCTCTGTAAAGGTGGCCAACAAAGGTATTGCGGGTGTCTTCCCCTCTGAAGCTGATGAAAACGTCATAACTTGAAGATCGAGCAACCAATGGCTCCATGAAGATTGCAGTTGCAGATAGAAAGATGCGATTTCGAATCTGTTAAAGAGCTCTACTTGTGTGCGAACTGGATTGCAATGATCGAAGAAGATAGATGATTAATGGAAAAAATGCCTCTTCTGTTTCCTGCTACTCTGAACCAAGGAGTTGAATTCACAGGCGGAAACCGCACTGGCAGTAATAGAAATCTATTTTAAGTGCTTTGTCGGTGGGAATATTACTAAAACTCTCCAAACTTAAAAAAAAATTTTAATACTCCCTGTAAATTGACTGATTCAATCCAAAGGGGAACCTAACTATACACCCGTGCCAATCTTTATGTTTAGGTTCCAAAATGACAGAGGAACCTAGTTCATTATGCAAATAAAAAAAGAATGAGCTCCATTAATCAATCAATCTATATCAAATTAGGGATCATCCTAAGATGAAGTAGAGCGGAAAAACCTGAAAAGCAAGAAACATGCTCCATGGTTTTAAGGTCTTATGATGGTCTATAGTCCAATTGGGGTGTCTCACAAGGTCACACCACACCACACAGTCTACAAGCACAAGTGGAAAAGTGTGGAGAATAGAGAAAGTGGGAGGCCATCCCATCGCCTGCAACTTACTGCTACGGCCTCTGGTAGTGGCTAGGTATCTCAATTCTAGAACACCCATTTCATGAAGAATTGAGAAGAAATGATAGAAAAGATAAAACAAAGAAAAATGGGGAGAGAGGAAAGAAGAAGACGCACTGGGAGGTTGGGTGATGACATAAACGGACCCTCGGAAATCAGAGTTTACATTTGATACATATACTCTCCCCTTATTTTGGTTGTTGTTGTTGTTGAGTGCGAAGGATGCACGCGCCTCTTCTCACTCTTCCTTTTTTTTTGTTTTTAAAGAAAGCAGGCGGGAAAGAAATGCAAAAATTCAAAAACAAAGGAATATTAAAAAAAAAAAAAAGTTAAGTAAAGATGCGTGATAGTAAATTTACCCCTAAAAATTAAAAGGAAAAAATAAAGAGTTATGAGGATTTTATTAATTGCAACATGCAAGAAAACTATTGAGGAAAACAACAAAATTAGTCACAAAAAGTATTTGTTAATGGGTTAGATTTTTTTCGGTTTCGACATATAAGTGGCATTCTGATGTACCAATGCCTTCAAATGTTGTTTCCTAAGGGTAGTGAAATTGGAAAAGGACATTTGATTATGAGTTCGATTTCTCTTACTTCCTGATTGGGGTAACTCAAATGAGGTGTTTAGTACTATTCATTACTTTTGGTAAAAATTGAATGATCCTTATTCAATCTCTGATCAATGCGATTGTAAATGAATAACAATTTGAGAATGACTTGAATCTGTTAAAGAGGTAAAATGACCTAACCAAGGAGTCACCTTGTTAGTTCATTAGAAGTAAAAGACGAACTGTCAACCTCAGGATACTAAGGGGAGAGAGATAGAGAGAGTTTTAGTTCTTTTTCTTCTTTTTCATAAAACAAAAACCTAAAATATTTGACTTACCCCTACGCATCAAAAAATCACTTAGGTGTACTATACTAATCTCTTGAAGGCACCATGGTGGGATCGATCCTCCCCTTCTAGGTCTATTGAATCTTGAGGAGGAACCTCCTCCATATTGTAAGTCAAAGCTACAGTGGCTGGACAACTATCGTTATTTTCAATAATGGATAAGATATTGGGATATGTTTCCCCATCAGAATGCTCTCAACACTTTCTAAAGTCAATCCCACCGAATTTTCAATATTATCATCTCCCCAACTCTTCCAATAAAGCAAAATTGCTATTTTCAATATTATCATCTCCCAGTTTAGTTTAACTATGGGCTTCTTTCAGAGATATGGTAAGGGTGGTTGCCCCTCACCGAGGTTTGAGAATTTCGCAGATCAGAGCCGATGATTCTCTGAAACTCAACAGCCCTCCTCTCTTTCTACCAAAAAGGGGGAAAATTTTATCATTTCCCAACTCCTCCAATGAAGCAAAAGTATTGACAGCAGAGGTGACAGCGGAAGATGAAATATTCTTGTGTTGGGATCCTCTCCAACTCCTGACTTCTTCAACTCTCGGAAACAGATCCTCTGTGAGTAGAGCTACATGTTCAACAGTTCAGATCTATGGGCTGGGAGCATCTTGAGTTGTGCATCCAAGCTTGGACTGCATGTTTAAGGCTCCCAGCCCTTGGATTTGCTACATGCCCTGTAGCGGTACAGGGAACCCTGATCCTCCAACTCTCTCCCAACCTCTCACATGCACGCAGGTTGGGATGGAGTTGGAGAAGATCCAATATTCTTTAATTACCTTGTCATTATAGGTTGGGAGAGAGTTGGAGAAGATCCAGATCCATTATACTTTACCTCATCATTACCTTTGAAATTCAACATTGAATTTGAATTCAAACCCAAACCACCATAACTTCTCTCTTTTTGGTTCTACGATCAGTGGACAGGGACATGTCAATGGCACTACCAATAGCATCGATAGCACTTAGAGCTTCCTTAGATTTATTTGTTTGGGATAAGATTGTGCACACTTTTCAAAGTATATTGAACTAGTGTCCACTATGTCTCTCTCTCTCTTCCCTTTTTTAAATGATCGTTGTCTGTCATGTATAATACCACATATCATGCCCCCTATTGGTAACGCCCCGTTAGCTTAATTACCAGTTACCACACATGGATTGGGGCGCCTATCCCTCTCACCTGTTTGTTTTCCTCAAATAAATGACAAAGGAAAATTCAATAAGGATATGAGTATAATGTGGATAAAGTACAAAGCTATAATTTTTGGGGCAAAGCAAGCTATCACACATTGAACTGGAATCAAATTGATATTTTTAAATTTATAACATTCTTTATTGACTTAAATAACCCCATATTACCTTTTAATTAATTTTTTTTTTCTTTTGGTTTGTGGAGAGGGGTTAAACCAATTTACACCTATTTAACCTATTTAAGTGAGAGTATTTCATATATTCAAAGCTATATTTCATTTAGCACGTGGAAAACTCTCATGGAGTTGATATTTAAAAAGCAAGTAAGGTTCCTAGAGGTGTCTATATGTTTATAAAATTTGAAATTCATATAATTTAGTACCATGTAATAGGTATCGACTTTTAATGTGGACGCACATGATCTAGGTACCCTTACATTTTCCTTCATTTTTAATGGAGAAAAGAATAATTCATAGTCATGCGGCCATGTGCTAGTGAAGGGGCTAATGAGCTAGGCGCACACATGGGCATCAAAGGAGGGGTGAATTTTTTGAATATTTTATGAGGATGAAAGTCATTATTTCGCCAACTTCTATGTCTAGGCACGGAGAACTCAAGAGTCACAAGACTCACAAATTTGATGGGACGATCCCAAATGTGATTCTCGTCACTCCCCACCGATTGTTTGCTGAGATGGATCACTATAATCATAAGAAAACTTGGTCCAAGAAAAATCTCAACCGCTTGGAAACTGATCCCCTCAACCATTACCTGAATAAAAGAATTTTATTAAACTTACTTAAAAATGTCTGATCATTACTATGAATAAATATACTACATAGTACAATGAAAAGGGTAACTCTAGCTTCCATGCATCAATCACCATAATAACTCTATATTTATTGATAAGAAAATGGAGATTAATCTTTGCTTACCGCTGTAAAGTAGGTATAAATTTTTTTGGACTACTAAGAGAGTGCTCATGCATGGTATCAAAAGGATGCATAGAGAAACATAAGAGTATAAATGATTGAATTTGAATTTGAAATTTACAAATAACTGATCAATATCATTTCTTAAACATTAATTGGTTAGAATTTCCACATCATCCTTCTACATGGTATAACTAGGTGTGCTGACGAGGTAAGTTATGTGCTCTTTGCAAACATGAAAATTTTTCATCCATGTTATTTACTGTTCGTGTTCGTGTTGGTATAGGAACCTCTAAGGTTGTCAAATTGAATTTCTATATAACATTAAAAAAAAAAAAAATCTAATGTTAATGCATCGATCTGATGTTTGGAAACCTAAACTCATCTTAATACTCCATCAAGGAGTCATCCATTACACATATTCCTAATTATCCAGCCAATAGCATGAGATAACTTCTGATACATTAGAACTACAAAGCCTTGATAATCTGAGATTTCCAAGAGAAATAGCCTATACTATGTAAGGACCCAATAATGGAAGAAAAACTGAGACGATAAGCCTCTAAAAACTTAACCAAATCTCATATGTAATGTATCACAACATTGATGGTTAATCTGAGTAGTTGAACAAAAAATAAAATAAAATTGTCCCCCCTTTTAAAACAGTTGGTGAGGACGAACTTGGTACGAGCAGTACTCGGACGTCCTGAGTTTGACTCCCATTAGGCACACCTTGGACTACTCACATGGGGTGTTTAGTGCTCTTCACTGCTTTCAATGAAAGTTGAATGGTTCTCATTCAACACCAGTATGACTCAGTCCCTGCGGTTGTGGGGTCAGTATGGGCCAGTGGGACTAATCAAGCCAAACGCCTGGATACTCATCGTTAGGAAAAAAAAAAAAAAAAGCTGAAAAAAATTGTGTGAGCCCATTGAAGATGGTATATAAAGGTTACATTGCCCAGCTATGAGATCACAACACAGCTTTTCCTTTTCTCTTTTTCTTTCCGTGGAAAAGCTATTTTCAGGGTTTGCTGAGGTGGGGAAGGAGAATCACTCTTTCTATGGCTAGGATTTTCAGGACCAAATAATACACTTGCAGTTGTTATCTGGATTCTGAGCAATCATCAAAAGGCTTTTTGAGTGAGAAAACTCATAGATGCTGAACTGCTAGCTAGAACTCTACTTATTACATTAGGTGGGGTTATGAAAAAAGGAATTAGAATTCTGTACATGTATTTTCCTATACTCACTCTACTGACATATTATGGCCATTAAATGGGTTTCTTCCAGACATGGGCTGCTTCTATAGAGGAACTCACTCTTAATTTATTGGAGGTCATACAGAACATCACATTCATGTTGATGAAGATGCATAGGAACACATGGTTCTACTCATCTCCAAAAAAAATGGCAAACCCAATCATTGTTTCACACTACAAAAGAAAAAATCAAATATTCACGAGAAATGGAGAGAACAGCATTAATAATTTCAATACCAGTTGCATTGAGTCTATAATGATATTTGTAGAATTACTCTTTCAATACTCTGTGTCTCACCATACCTTGAATCGCTCTGCCAGTACTGTATATATTCCGAATGGTCTCCATAATCATTTGGGTGGTGGTCTATCCTGCCCACACAAAGAATTGGATCATTAACCACTGTGGTTCATCAAACATAAGAAATAATAACATGAAGGAGGGTCAGATTAGAAAGAAAAAATGTGAGGCCTCATATAACACTAACCAGAAAACAGTCCTTGATCACTTCAGTTCAGTATTCCCAGTATTATTAACTCTTTGAGTAAAGGACTACACCCAATGGATAGTGTGAGATTTTTGCAAGAGATCATGGTCCAGGAGAGGATCCGGGCTCTTTATTTATAGTCATACTATCAACTCAAAACAACTCTACAACTCTGCATCACAAATTTTATGAGTCCTTCCTGCTCAGGAGTAAGTTCACCATCATCATAAAGTTCATCATAGTAATCATAATCATCGTCATCGCTGTCACTGCCATCATCGTCATCATTGTCATCATCATCATCATCATCATATCTTACAATCTCAAGAAATCTCTTACCATAATAATTGCATTCAGTACCAAACATCGGCCTCTCTTTTATCAGGAAGAGGTTCACCCCTCACAGTGCACTTCATTGTTGTAGCCATAATTGCATTAATAGAAAATTGCTCTACATGTGATATCTCAATAGCATCTCTGCCTTTCAGCTGAACCCGAACCAATCAAACCCTTCGAATTCATGAATGTATTCTATACTGTATTCTGTAAGACCTATACATGAAAATTTGTTGATGCCCTCAATTTTCAGCCTGTTTTCACAATCGATTTTTTTATCTTTGTTATGGATACAGGCTTTAAAGTGCAGAGCGAGAAAATTTGGTATGAGTGTATAAAATATAGTGTCTACAAGTATGGAGACACTCAAAGAAACATGTAAAAGTAACCTGCACCTACAGATCTCATCATCATCTGGAGTTAGATCATGGTTAGGATTTCCTTCATCTGTCTTTTGTTGCAGAGGTATCCAAATCTGTCTCCAACTTTCAATGTTACCCCACATAAATGTTCCCTGCAAGAGGAAAAGAAAGGACATGTCAATCATCATAACTATATAAAGTGTTTCCTGTGGAGGAGCCTCCCCCTGGCCCTTGGCCCCTGTGCGTGCGTAAGGATCAATGGAAGCACATAAGGAAGCATCGACAGGGATGTCATCTCCCCCCCCCCTGGCGAAAAAAATGAACATTTTCCCTTTGTTTTGTTGTTACTTTTTGTGTACATTTCGTACTAATTCAAGGGCAGTTGCCATTTAGGGTTCCGATAAGGTAGGAAGATAGAGGGCTAAAGCACCTGGCCTTGGTTTTGCCTCGAACAATTTGTTAACAAGCAACGACTACCCACTTTACTTATCAATTCATCATTCCTCATCTTCACAAAGCCTCTATATTGCTCCATCTTTGCATAAAACTCTCCAAGAACCAATACCTTCAAGTTTTTCATGTTTTCAATGTCTGGTAGACTTCCAAGCCGTTTTCCGCAAACTTTTAATTCAATTAAACTAGATGGAAGCTTTAGTATGCACAAAGGCTTATCAGGTTGCTTATAAGGTCTACCAAAGATTAAGTGACGCAAAGATGTCATATTCTCCATTGACCTTGGCAAATGCACTCCACGGTTGCAAGAAAGATCTAATACCTCCACCTTTTTTAGCAGTCCAACACCATCAGGCAATGCTTTAATTTTTAGAATGTCCAAGGAAAGCTTAACCAAAGATTCCTTTAGATCACCAATGGACTGGGGCAACTCATTGAGTGACGTGCATCCCCTGAGAATAAGCTTCTGGAGAGAACTCAACCTACATATATTGTTTGGGAGTTTCTCAAGTGAAATGCAACTTTCCAAGGAAAGCTTAACCAAAGATTCTTTTAGATCACCAATGGACTCGGGCAACTCATTGAATGACGTGCATCCCTTGAGAATAAGCTTCTGGAGAGAACTAAGCCTACGTATATTGTATGGGAGTTTCTCAAGTGAAATGCAACTTTCCAAGTTTAAGTAAACAAGATAATAGAGCTCTCCGATGGATTCATGTAAATGAACCAACCTATAGCAATGATCAAGATACAACCTCTCTAAGCAAGGAAATCCTGTAAAGTCCGGAGACTTGTGCAGAATCTTACACTTACTGAGTTGAAGAACTTTCTATTGATGAAATAATAGTCAAACAAAGAGATGAATAGAAAATATTAATGTCCAATACTACTTCTGATTATAAATTCAGAGAGAAGAATAACCCATCCACTCTTATTTTTTGCCGCTCGCAAAGCATCCTTCCATTTCGATATAGTTTCGGGCGCCTCCTGGCTATGTCTCTGAGGCGAAATCTCGAAACATCCAGTTTGATACTTAATGTCTGATGGCGCAACCTTGAAGAAAATGGGTAAAATGATTTGACCAATTCCATGACATTCCAGCATCTGAGCGAGTTCCCGGAGGCACCATTTGCTTTCTATGTATCTTTGAGAGAAGACAGCAATCGAGATTTTAGAGCCTTTTATAAAATTAAGAAGCTTACTAATATGTTCTCCTTCGCGTAGATCTTTGCTGTCGATCGTACCACGGATTTCATTACGATTTAGAGCATCGTAAAGGTGACAAATGAAGATATTACGAGTGTCTTTGCCTCTAAAGTTGATAAACACATCAAAGTTTTATGATTCATCCCCTGACTCCATGATCAATATTTTAGTTGCAGGCAGAGAGATGTGATTGTGAATTTGTTAAAGAACTCTGTCTGTGAGGAGGGTAGATGAGTGGCGGTTTTGTTTCCTGCTTCTGTGCGGTCAGTCGAGAGGAGAAAAGTGGTGATTTGGGGATAAGAATTTGGGTAATAAGAAAAGGAAATTGCACCACAACCCTTTGTTGGCAGCCAAAAAAATGGAATAATTCACTTTCTTCTTAGGGTTTACAGATACCCTCCTAGATTATAGTATTTATCAAAATATCTTTTTAGATTTCATTTCTTTGGCTGCCACAAGGGTACTTGGCCACAATCCAGGCCGCACCTAAATTTCGTCCATAAGAAACTGGAGAGAGGGTCCTAAAAGGCAATGTTGCCTCTACACTACTAGCTCTACATCAAGTGGAAATGGGATTGAATTTTCTCTGAGTGAGAGGATCATTATTTCAACTCCCATTGAGAAAGTCAAGCAACGCGGCTAAGAAGTGAGTAGAATCACTTTCGGTGCTTTCGTGGGTCGCTCTGACTGGGTGGAAAAGTAAAGTGGGAACGCTCTAAATCTAAATCACTCTCTCAATTCTCCATTGGGAAAATTACATGATTATCCATTTTTTGGTTTCCATTTACAAAACTATCCACAAAAAATTTTGATTAACAAAAATACCCAAAATTAAGTTTGGATTTACAAAACTACCCACCCAAAGTTTCAGTTAACAAAAATACCCAAAACCAGGTTTGGGTTTACGAAACTACCCAAACTCAATTTTAGGTATTTTTGTTAACTTAAACTTTAAGTGGGTAATTTTGCAAAGAGAAACTTAATTTTGGTATTTTTATTAACTGAAACTTTTGGTGGATAATTTTACAAAGAGAAACCTAGAAGTGGATAATCATGTAATTTTTCTTTCCCCATTTTTCTCACTAAAATACTCCACTATCAATTTCTTTTCATAATCATTAGAGTGCACTTCCTTTTTAGAAAATGGGTGCAGACCATGTGAAGAGGGTTAATGGTTCGCAGACTTTGCACAGACCAGAAAGCCAATTTTCTCCCTTATTTAACCCTTTCCCCCCTTTTATGTATAGATCAAGTTTAGGGTAGCAAAGGCTAGATATAGAGGTTTATAGGTTGGACATGGGCAGGTCTAGGCAAGGTTGCGCGAAAGAGTGGGCATGGTGATAAGATAATGCACAGTGGATAAAGTTAGGGGTAAAAATTTCATAGGTTCTATCATTTTTATCAACAAAATTTTCCACTATAGCTATTTTATTTTTTTATGGGATGGGATATGATGTTATGCCTTATGAGTTGAATTCACAAGTGAAACAAAGTGGTTGAGGAAACCACCGCGAAGCTGCAAGGAGGCAAATTAGTGTTGTACAATCAACCAATCTGTCATATTGTATTTTAGATTCTCTTTCGGAAGTCATGATTGATAGTAAAATCAAAGTCTGAAACCAAGAACTTCTAAATATATTGATCATCGTGGATATTGGGCATAATAACACATCAATTTCAAGTGGTCCTCCCACTTTTTTTCCCACTATAAAATCAGATATGTATTAAAGTTTAAAAGGATAAAAATAAAAATACAAGAAACAAATGGGTGTACTTATGGAAATACAATCAAAATATAGACAAAAGACCTCCACCTTTGGCATTCCATTAGTAGGGGTATATAAAAACAATATCTAGGTCTGGACAATGCATCCATGGTTCTAAAACTTGGATCGAAACGGTATTGACTTTGATTGATCCCCCAACACACATGTATGATCCAAGAGTAAAATCGTGATAAAAAAATGATTAAAAAAAAAAAAAAAAGAGAGAAGATTTGTCTGATATGGTTTCAATTTGGATTGGTATTGAAATGATATTGGCCTTGACTATTCTCAAGTTCTAATTCTCTAATAATGTGAGAAGGAAAACCAATCTACAAGTTGAAATTCCAAATTTTGTCACATCTTTAGCAAGGAATTCCAATTGGGACAACTCAAAATGAAATATACAATGACACATCATTTCAACTTGTCCCTTAGTATTTTTTTTATTTTTTTATTTTTTTTTTCCCTCCTTACTACAAGATCATATTTTTGTATTAAAAGAAGAAAAAAGAAATTACAAAGAGACAAATGGGCATGCCCATGCAAATACACTCACAAAACAAGTAGAGGACCCCCACCGTTGACATTGTCATTAGCATGCATGGGTCCTCCACCGCTACCACCAAAAACAATATGTAGGTCTGGGCATTGCGTATGAAGTTACAACAATAACAACAATCTAAGCTTTATCTCAACTTAATGAGGTTGGCTACATGGATCCAAATAAGGATGTCAATTATGAGCTCGCATCAATAGGTCCGATCAAGCCTGGCGCATTTATGGCCTGACCTAGACCGGCCCAATTAATAAACGTGCGTTCACTGTGCAGGTAGCTAGCCCGACCCCCTTTATTAAAGAACAAACATATTCTCATATCATTTATCTTCTTTATTAAAGATTTTCTTCACCTTCTATTATGATGGTTTTTTGTATTAAGTTATAGTGATTTAATGTTCAAATTGAACAATTATGGGCTTGCAACCCACTTAAGAAAATAATTTTCAGGTAGGCATATTTAGAGCATGTTTGAGTCCTTTTAGATTTAAATAGGTCATAAGCCCCGTTAAGGCTCATTTAAGATAGCCCAATTAAAAATCCGATACCAATTGACCCGATTATAAACCGTACCATACCCTCTAAAGCTAAGCCCGACGAGATCGTCCAGGCTCGATCGGTTGACACATAATGGGACATGACAAATAAAAGATGAAAAATACAATATGAAAAGTGAGAGGTGAGAAGGTGAAAGTATCAAAGTATGAGAAAAAAAGACACAACCCAACAAGATAAGAGAATCTCAGCTAAATAGCGTCGACCACATGGATCCTTACTCTCTGATAGGTTCTATCCAAGGTCATACTTGGTATGAGCCCTAAATCGTGCATGTCATTCTTCACAACTTCTCCTATGGTCATTTAGGCTTGTCCCTAGCTCTTGTAGCCCCCTCAATTTGAATTACACTCTTTACTGGGCATCACTATGCATCCATTGATACCACCTCAAACGGTTTTTCTCGAAGCTTGTCATTATTCGGGACAACTCCCAAGTCCGTTATAATACACTCATTTCTTAATTTATCCTTCCTAATTTTGCTGCACATTCTTCTTAACTTCCTCATCTCTGTCACACACATCTTTTTTATATGACACTTTTTAACTGCCCAATATTTTACTCCGCATATTATGGTTGGACGCACAATAGTCCTATAGAGTTTTTTCTTAAGCTTTAAAAGGATACATCGGTCATACAACACCCCAGACGAACTTCTCCGCTTCATCCATCTCACTTTAATTCTTTGCGAGATATCATCCTCTATGTCGCCTTCTTAATTTATGATCGACACAAGATATCTAAAATAGTCCTTTTGCAAAATCTCCCTTTCCTTAATCTTCACCATTTCATTATCTATCATAGAGTGACTGAAGTTACACATCATATATACTGTCTTCGATATAATAGTTTTAAAACTTTTGGTTTCTAAAGTTGATCTCCATAGCTTCAGCTTAATGTTAATCCCTGCTTTAGTCTTATCGACTAAAACGATGTCATCCACGAAGAGCATACACTAGAGTACCTCATCAAGATGTTCTTGGTCAATTCATTTATGATAAGAACATATAGGTAAAGATTTAAAGATGATCCTTAATGTAATCCAAATCTCATATTAATCACCACAAATTCATGCATGTCCTTAATTATATCGACATATATACTCGATATTTTTCTCTTAGATAGGACATATTGAAATAAATTTCTAGGGCTAGTATTGCATTAATTCTCCAATGATATTAGAAGCAAAATCAAACTTGCTATCTAAAATTTCAAATTTTGTCGCATCCTTAACAAAAAAAAAAAAAAACAACAATGGAGACAACTCAAAAGGAAATGTAAAATGACACATCGCTTTCAACTTTCAAGTGGTCCAAGAGGGATGCGCCATAAAGACATGGTTGCAACTTGCAACTGACCCTAAGCTTAAGTGAGTTGCAAGGTCGCTCAGCTCGCTTAAGCTTGAAATTTTACCTTCAATTTCATCATATTTCTTCGGAAAACAATGATGAGCACTATGGTGACAGATCTTGATTTATTTATTTCTTCTTATTTTTTATAATAAATTATTTAAAAAAATGTTTTTGAGTTTGGTGGTTATATAATCAATTTCGGTTGTTAGTGGGGTGTGTCACGTGATAAATTGGATTAGCTGGAATTTTATAAAGAGGTAAATCATAAGGTGAAAGGAGTAGAAATAACCTCTCAACATTCTCTGGTTATGGCTTCATAGTATTCACCCCCTCAAACCTCACACATGTTAGAGTCTTGTGCACCGATCACATCTTTTAAGATTATGTCAATGGAGAGGACCAGGCGGTTCGTGAAGCCAGATAGGTATGGTTGGAGTCCGGGTGAACTCAGCGGATATGGTCATCCAAAATGGTCGTCGTAAATGCTTGACTCGCCAAGTTACACGTGCATTCCCTTCATTGGGCATGATATTTTTAGTTATATCCGCTTTTATTAGTCTACCCGGCATTCTTACAACTTATAAATGCATAAGCAAATCATAAGCAAGGATTGGCGAAAAGCATGAACAGAAATTACACATTGTTTAAAATAATTTTGAAACATCGGTTTAAATGATTTGGTATCATTTTTTTTTTTTTCCTATTTAACAAAAAGCCATTAACGAAGACCATCTTTTATCAAAACATAAAAAACATTTTGTAAACATTAGGCATAACAGAGTATGAAATGAGAAATGGTTTGGTATACTCATGTGTAGAATAGTTTTTAATTTAAATCACTAGGGCAAAGAAGTCATTTCACTAAGGTTTTTTATTTATTTATTTTTACCAACCGGCCTAATAATGACTAGCTGCCAAGGCCAGCACCAACTAGCCATGGGCAGCCGCTTATGGAGCAAGCACCACAAGGCTGTGGGCAGAGGCCAGCTTGCTGCTGCAGATTGGTCTCATCACTGGCAACAATGATAAAAGGAATGAAGGTCGTGGCCACAAGGGTGAAACGGAGTTGCAAGGATGGGTGGGGTGGTGGGGTGAGGTTGCAGGATAGGGTAGGGAGCGGGTGGGTTTCTAGCAAGAAGAAGAAGAAAGAGGGCCAATGCTTGTCAATCTAATAACAAAATGAAATAGTGTTTTTAATCTCACTTTTGGGACATATAAGCACATGCTCATTAATGTTCAATGCGAAAAGAACAGAAAATGGTTTTGAACAAAAAATCATAAATGACTTTCAAGTTCTTTTTTATTTTTGTGTTTTTTCCATCTTTTTTAAATAGAAATAGATTCCATAAACGATATCAAACATAATCAAAAACGCTTTTTAGAGCAAAAATAAAAAGAGAAATGATACCAAAGAGGGCCTTAATTATCTAAAGGAAGAAGTTTAGAAGCAACCAATTCTTTGCATCTTTATTTGTATCTATCATTTTAAAGTGTTGGCATTAGACCAGAAAAAAAAAAATGGTGCCCTCACGCTAGGGTTTAACGAGGTAGACCAACTGAATCTTAACTCTTATTCTAATAGTAATTTTGAATGAGATCATTTAACATGCATTTTCTTATCACTCTCTCAAATTATTCCAAATCTGTCAACAATGAATATGATCCAAGCATGGATAAGAATTCATTATTATTTAAAAAGATGTATTCAAATAGTCAAGGAAAATAAGCTTACAAAGAACTATTCAGTCTTTCAACAGATCTTGAAGAGAAAAAGGGGAAATTAGAAGGATATACGTCATACTGGTTAATTATAGTCTGGCGGAATCTAAGAACTTCATTTTATTTCAACTGATCAATAAAATTATATGGATGAATTATCAAAAATAAATAAATAAATTTATATGGATAAAAAATACATTAATTTGATGACTTTAGAGCAATCTACTCTGGAAATCTTTGTCATTGCTAGAGAAACAGAATACAAAGGAAGGTCAACTTCTATAGGTATATATCTATCCCTACGAAGATTGCTTCCAGTTGATTGGGCATGTCTAGCCAATCTAAAGCCAGATACAAGAAAGCATGAAGAGTGGTAGACTCATGAAAACTATTTTGGCCTAAAGAATTTGTAAGCTCATATAGCTTTACAACAGTAATTAACTGTAAAACGGAAAGTAAACTCTTCACACGAACAGTTAATGATGGTGGTTTTGCTAGGTAAAATTCTACCCCCAAATTTAAGGATAGCAATAGAGATCCTTAAAGACATATATACTCAATCGGGAGAGACATAATAAAATAGGGAGAGAGAGCTGTTGAGATTAGATAAAAAAGTTTGCTTTGTTGTGACCAAACTTCTTATTTATAGAGATTTTGTCAGCAGTGGATCCTAATTCTAGCCGGCCTATACTTGTCTCACATGGACGACCAACAAACAAACCGGGTCAAGTCTCAATTCGACCCAATTTGATTAACACAAACAGGTACCATAGAGACCCACCAGTTGATGCATCAAATATGTAAGGTCTACAAAAGGTGAAGCCTGCATCCATCAATAGAAGAAACAGATCTTCAGAATAAGCATGTAACAGAACTAACAAAGAGGAGGTAAGATAATCACACTGAAAAATCTAAAATTAAAACAATTTCGAAGTTCTAAAGGGGAGAACCATAAATCCATGGGAAGTTATAAAACGAAGAAAACTGTTAGGAAATAAAGACAACTGGGAAAAAAAAATCTATTCTTGAACAGGTTACCATGAAAAGAAGGTACACAACCAGCAATCACACTTACCATGAACTAAGTGAGGACCTGCCTTATTAACAATATTTTTAACACACATGACTAATTATTTGATGTGGAGGGGTTTGAACAAGACCAAACCAAGAAATGGAAAAACATTAATTTGGGCCAATCTCCCCATTGCAAAGGCTGACATTTTGCTAAGTTGTACATCTGGAGACTCGAGCATATCAATCAAAGGTCGGAAAGCACCTCTCTCGACAGTGTGACCTGCAAGAACCTGATTATTAAGAAACTACATTTTTTGTTTTAAGAGATTGAGAGGATACAAATTTTTAACATCAACTCTTAAAAGGCTAGAAGCAAGAGATTGGCCAGAAATAAATCACTAATTAGCAATGAAAATTTACAGAGGATATAAAAGCAAAAGCCTCCCTTCAATTTAGGAGAGGTCAGGGAAAAACGAAGGAAACGTAAACAAGAATTCAACTCTAGGAGGAAAATATATAAAATACTTTTTCATATCCAGCCCAAGTCATTCAAGATAAATAAATAGAATACATAACAATGTAATTTCACACAATTTATGGATAAAAATTGTTCCTTTTTTGCACTAAAAAAATCTCACAAAAGTCAAATTCCAGCCATAATAGGAGAAAGGAAAATTTTCTAATTGTACCAACCCACTCAAATCTATATCAAACAAAAATTGAATGGTACTCCCAGGATGCGGAATCACCAAGACTAAGATTTTTCAAAATAAGATTACCAATTCATTTTATTTATGAAAATCTGAAAATAAATTAATGCCAAAGACTTCAATTCATGGAAAGAAAAATATTAAATGCATTGCAGTTCATGCACTCCAAACTCCAATCTATTCATAACCAAAGCATGGCTAGTTTGGTAAACTCTGTCTTAGACTTCCTTAGATCATAAACACAAATAAAAATCTGTTTAGTGTTTACCATACCTTTAGAAGTTCTACACATGGACCATGTAAAGAAAATAACAAAAATTTCAGTCATTTCAAACATGAGCAGTCAACCAAGAGTTGTGGGTTATCTCAGAATCGCACAAGAAGGACTACCTGGCCACAGAATCATCTCAGATGGAAAGAAAATCAAACCACAATTCAGTCAAGGGCCTCAGGCCAACAGGAATACCCAAAATGAGTAAATCTTAGTCCAATCAATGAATAAATTCTAAGAACAAAAAAACTTGGGAAAATTCACAAGAGTACAAACTCAAAGTGGCAAAGCAAATATGGGAATCTTTTGGGATCAATTCACTCTGAATCTAATCTCAAAAAAAAAAAAAAAAAAACCCAATGGAATACATGCATTTAGCAAACAAATCCAACAAGATCAAGTAAAGAATAAAAAATGATTGACTGAAATACCAAATATATGGGGGTAGGCTATTTCTGATTCATCCAAAATGAAAAGGAGGCAGGGGACTGTGGATCATTAGCATTGTGTTCAAGTTCAACTCTCTCAAACCCCTAGCAGAGTAACCATGAGTGGTGGAGTCGTGAGACTCATAGGACTCACAGCCACCAAAAGCCCTATACGGGCTGACACCGAAACGAAAATCCCCACCAAGCCTCTGCCCGTGCTTTGCCCCCATCACCAAGAGCTGAAACAGGGATTTCAGCCCCTTTTCAAAACTCAAATGACCTCCACGGACACATTCACGACAAATACCCACCCCCTCGGGCACTTCAACGGGGAGGAACCCATTTGAGCATTTGAACGAGCACATCACGCGCGCAGCAACTATCCGACAGACAAGGCAAGCATTTTCCAAACGGAGACATTGAAGTTTAGGCTAATGGCACAAAATCTTACCTGATTCAAACCTTTTGTCCAAGGATGGGTTGAGAGGTGGCGGAGGAGTTAAGCAAAGCTTTCGTGCTATTGACAAGGATGTTGTCTCTGTCTCTCTCGATCATCTCTAAAATATGAGAACAGAGACCAAGCCCAAGTTGATTCTTCATTTCTCTTCCCAACTTTTTTGGGTATAATTTCTATTCCCATTATTTGAAAAAAAAAAAAAAAAAAAAAAAAAAAAAAAAAAAGTCTCTTGGAGGAAATTATTGATGAACTCCATTTCTCCTTCCAATTTTTTGGGAATAATTTCTCTTCCCATTATTTCAGAAGACAAAAAAAAAAAAAAAAAAAAAAAATAATTATAGAGCCATTATTTCTCTTCACAAGTATCAAGTGTGATAAACAAATTTTTATCACTAAGCACACCTTGGGCCACTCACATGGAGTGTTTAGTGTTTTTCACTGCTTTTAGTGAAAATTGAAGGGTTCTCATTCAATCCCGGTATGACCCGGTCCATGCAATTATGGTATCAGTATGAGCCCGCACGACTAGTTAGGCCAAGGGCTTGGATTAAGAATGTGAATTTAAAACTAAAACCATTAACCAAAATCAAACTGAACCGTTTACACCTAAACCGCAAAACCGTTTAGTAAATTGTTTGGTTATGGTTTCAAGTTTCAGGCCGATTAGCTAAACGGGTTGAAATCGAGCTGAGCCGGCTAACCCGTGGTTTCAACCTGAATTGAAACTGTCAAAATCGAACCGTTTAAACCGTCAAAACTGATCCGATTAACTTGTTTAAAGATTAAATAAGGTGGTTGCAAAATATCATTAGTATCTCATTGGATTCAAGATTGAGTACTGCAAGCCTCCAAGTAATTCTAGAGGTAGCTTGCTCATTGTTTGGAATGCCGATTAAATTAATTCAATGCACTAAGTAAAATGTGTACTGATAAAAATATAATTTTTGCTTATACTATGGCATATTAAATATAAATTTTTCAATATTATAACACATTATTTGGGAAGGGGGGAGGAGAAGAAAATCACTGCTGTAAACATTACTTACTAACTTGTTAGATGCACTTGAGATTTGTTAGATGCGTTTGAGACTATTTTCTATCAAAATATTTTCTTTTGCTTAGTTGTTTGGTTGTTTTAACAAAACATAATGGTTTGCATTTCACATTCTCAAGATTGAATCGTTTATCACCAAAAGCAAATTTTAGTGAATATGTGAATAAACTAGCAAACCAATTGCTAACCGTTTAGAAACTGTATGGAATAAATCGAAATCAAAATTGTTTAAAACCGTAAAACCGAAACCGTTTACTAAATGGTTGCGGTTTCAGAAAGTGCAACAGTTTAGTAAATGGTGCGGTTATGGTTTCAGCCAAAATATATGTGAATCGAACCGTTTAAATCGAAACCAAACTGAATAACACCCTAAGTCTGGATACCCGTCATTAACAAAAAAAAAAAAGGCAAATTTTTGCCAAGCAAAGTATACTGTTTTCAAAGGGATTTGAACAAGTAAGACACTTTCTAAAGCAATTTACCCACTAAGAATCACTAATGGACCAAACCCCCTTGGTTCTTGGACAGATTCTCTAAAAACTCAATCCTGATTTGAAACCAATAAATCATCATTAAACGCAGATTTAACTCAAATTTCATAAAAATCCAGGTTGATTTCAAAATCTGTAAAAGGATTTACCTACATCCACAAGTGCTTTTAGAAAGTTCAAGAGATCCCTTTGGCATTGAATTCTGGAATAATACTTGTGATTTGAACTTATCCTGCTTTCCATCCCCAAACATTGAATTTCTACTTTGCATGTGTACGTTTTTACATTTTTCTTTGACTTCTTATTGATTTTTTTTTTTTTGGGAAAAGGTTGGGTATGCCGCTGATATCAAGTATGCTAGAACCCATTGTGTTTATCTCTCTCTTTCCTTTTTCTGAAATGACCCTTATATCCTTCCTGAATGATACTCTATCATGTGTTCTTACTAGTGCTATCCGCTAGCATACTTGATATCAGTGGCATACCTATCCCTCTCCCTTTTATTTTTTTTTTATAATAATTTATTGTTGAGTTTATTCCATTAGCCCTTTTTTTTTGGCAACAAGGTCTATTTCCGTTGCCTACCACGAATAAGGACTTAGAATTAGGCAAAGGGATGAACAGTTGCAAGGCCCGCAACACATTTTGTGGAATAATAATTTTTGTTTTTGTTTATTTTTTTGCGAAAAGATAATTTATATTAAAAATTATAAGAAATATTAATAAAACTAAAGAGTATATCCACCTAGGACAATACCATCATCAGAATTCAGAACTCACTAGCAAGAACAAAAACATACAACAACTGGAAAAAGGAAACATATATAATTTAGGGAAGAGGGATAGGTATGTCGCCGATATCAAGTATGCTAGCGGATAGTACCAATAGGAACACATGATGGAGTATCATTCAGGAAAGATATGAGGGTCATTTCAGAAAAAGGGAAGAGAGAGATAGACACAATGGGTGCAGCATACTTGATATCGGCGACATACCCAACCTTTTCCCATAATTTAGATATTTGATTATGTTGCACTTTCCAAGCATCTAAAATGCCAAAAGGCCACCAGCAAGTAATGGAAGAGAAACAAAGACTAAAGCCTCTAACAACTTAACCAAATCTTTTTGGAAAATGGTAAACACAATCAAATCTCATATTTAATTTAAGGTAATTTACAACGCCATCCCCTGGAGAATGCCACAATTATAAGACCACCCCTTCTATTTCACCAAATTAGACTCAGACCCCTTACCGTCAGTCACTGTTAAATGATGCTTTAAAATGATGATTTTACCCTTCTTCCCTTCTTATATGTCTTACGGCATTGTCTTGCTAATCGTCATCCTTGTGAACGACCTCTTCCTTGATCGTGAGACCCACTCATGTCACTGTGGCGACCTTCCTTATCACTCAATGAATCATCAACGCGACGACGACATTATCCCCGAAGGTTTGTGGCAGGCCACCGCCTTTCTCATTGCCAAAGGATCTCAGTTGTGCTGCTGTCAGTGCCAAAGATATCCCGACAAACGCATCCGACATCTAGCTACCAAGCTCCCTTAATTCCTCCACCACCTACGGCATCGGCTCCACCAACTCCAGAAGACCTAACATCTGGTAAACAAGAGCAATTCTCTGACTTGTTTGATGGAGCAAGCTCAACTAACACTTCTGCCTCATGTTCAACCATAACCCCAGTTTTGTGTGCCTCCTCTTGGTTAGTTGGACTATCAATTTCCCGTAATCGAGATGCAGGGAGTACAACTGAGGAATGCCGAGATTTACTCACCTCCCAAGCATCTGCCAAAATAACCAAATCTTCATGGCCAAAAATTCTCAGAGTCTGATAGAGCCGTTTGGCATACTCGACACTTTCAATTCGGAATCTAGTTTCTAAGGGGATGACATCAAGAGATCAAGTTCAGAGAGAATCAGTGGATGATGAAGCAGATGAGTAAGAAGACGAACAGAAGGGATCGTAGTTGATGTTCTTGAGTGCGTAGCATCGTTCAAGCTTTGATGACTTCCGCTGCTTTGGATCCAACATAGAAGCTTCATCTTCCTCTTTCCCTTCCCCTTTTTCACAGTGATGGAAAAGTCGCTAGAGATGGAAGTGACTCATCAGATCTACAACTCACAGTTCCCAAGATCAATCGAGATGCCGCTACAGCTGCTCTGAACGATCGCCGGTGGTCCAACAATTAGAATTTGGGTCAAAGAAATATTAACTTATTGCAATTCCTTAACAGTGACTGACGGTAAGGGTCCGAGTCTGATTTAGTGAAAGAGAAGGGGTGTTCTTATAATTATGACATTCTCCAGGGGGGGCGTTGTAAACTACCCTTTAATTTATCACAACATATATGACTGGCTAATTGGAGTAGGTGGACCTAATTGTGTGAACCCATTGAAAAGAGTAAATTGAGGCATGGTTTTAGTTGTCAATATTGGACCGGCCATATAGTATTGATATTGACTGAGACTAATTTCAATTCCTGATTGATCTGGGATCAAGTATTGATATCGGAATAGGGATAAAATAATAATTTAAAAAAAATTACCGAAAAACAAAGGTAAAATTTATCGATCAGACCAATACAGGCCAATCTAGGATCTATACTATACTGATAACTAGATCCATTGATGGAGGTCACATTGCCAAGCTATGAAACACAACATAACTTTTCCTTTTCCCTTTCTCTTTATGGGATAAAGCATAACCTTTTAGAACCCTCATAGGAAGGGTTGGGCTCCTCTACTGCGCACAAGGGGCGGCAGCGTAGATCGGACGCTTAGGAGCACCTCGAAGCGTGCACCCAAGTGTTGGGTTCCGTGACAAGGCGCTCCAGGGCATCTGATCTACGCTGCCACCCTTTGTGCTTAGTAGAGGAGCCGGATCCTTATAGGAATGCATAGAAGAGACCAAGGTAACAATAGAACATTCAACAATCCAATCATGATAACACTCATTGCACATTTAAGATAGAAAATAAAAATAAGTGTTAAAATCGTCTGTAGTGAGGGGGTGAGGTGCAGTAAGCATCCAACGGCTAGGGTGCACCTCATCACTTGCTGCAGACAATTTGAACTCAAAGAATAATGCAATCTAATATTCCAATAAATCTTGGTTCTACTCATCACCAAAAAAAAAACTCAAACATTGTTTCAGTCCCAAAAAAAACTTTAAAAAAAAAAAATAATATTCATAAGAGATGAAAAGGAAAAATTATTTAATTAAATTACCTGAATTGTTAGGCCAGCAGATATTCCGAATGGTCTCCATTATTTGGGTGCTCTCTCTGACCCACACAAAGAAATGTATCATTAGCCACCGATTTATGAGACCTAGAAAAAAGAAGAAGCAATTTAAGGATTAGATTAGAATGGAAATGTTAAAACCTCATCGCACAACACACCAGAAATAAAGCAAATTCACAATATGAACTCGTTGAGCAACAGAGAAGAAGGTCCGACCTCGTACCTCCTCCTTCTCCTCCTCCTCCTCCTCCTCATCATCATCATCAATTATATCTTATAATCTCAAGAAATCTCCTACCAGGACAATGGCATTCAGTACTGAATTGATGAGTGTCAAACATTGGCCCCTCCTTTACCAGGAAGAGGTTCACCCCTCTCACTGCGAATTCAATATCAGTATCTTCTATAAATCCTTTGTAATCATGTGCTATGTCAATAGCATTTTTTCCTTCCAGCTGAAACCCGAACCAATCAAACCCTTCGAATTCATGAATGTAGTCTATATGGTTCAGATGGTTCAATTTGATGACGCCCTCAATCGCTACCCCAACACGACAATCAGTTATTCTTTCATCTTTGTGATGGATACGAGAATCGACTTCCAGAGAGATGTTTTACATACTCCAATGGAATTTCCTCAGGTTTGTAATGGTAGAAACCTAAAGAAATATGCATAATTAACCTGCAGCTACAGATCTCATCATCATCATCATCATCATCATCATCATCAGGAAACTGGTATCTACGACCCCTAGGATTTTCTTCATGTGTCATTTGCTGCAAAGGTCTCCAAATCTCTCTCCAACTTTCAATGTTACCCCATATAAACGTTCCCTGTAAGAGAGGGAAAGAAAGAAATCTCTTGTCAATCATCATCATCAATTTGGGAATAAACTATAATTGATTATAATAATAGCCGTTCCAATTGAACTCTTCTGTGGCACAATACAGTGTTCGGCGTGCATCCATTGGTCAGAGCTGCCTTAGCATGGAGATCAAGGAGGTCACAGCAGCCCAAGACAATTCTGGGCATTGGATACGCGCCGAACACTGTTTTGCGCCACAGAGGAGCCAAATCCGGTAGGACAAGAGAGATAAATTAACCACCTGCTGGACTTGTGTTAGTCTTGAGCGATTTGTTACCACCCAGCTTCGTCTACTCATTTTACTAATCAGTTCAGAGAATTCATCGTTGTTCTTTGTCTTCACGAACCCCCTAAATTGCTCTATCTTTACACAAAATTCTGAAAGCCACAATTTTTCCAAGTTTTTCATGTTTTGCATCTCTGGTAAACTTTCAATTGTGTTTCCCGGATACCAAAATGAATTATATTAGAGGGCAGCTTTGGTATGCACAGAAGCATGGCACGTCCACCAAGGAGTAAGTAACGTAAAGAAGTCATACTCTCCATTGATCCTGGTAGATGCGTTGGTTGATAGTTGTAACAAAGATTCAAGTTCTCCAACTTCTGTAACAGTCCAACACCATCAGGCAGCGTTTCAATTTTTGTTAACTCCAAGAAAAGCTCAACCAAAGATTCTTTTCGATCACCTATGGACCCAGGCAACTCTTTGAGTGACATGCAACTGATGAGATTAGAATCTTGAGAGAACTCAATTTACATATACAGTTTAGGAGTTTTTTAAGAGATTTGCAATAATCCAAGTCCAAGTAAAAAAGCTGTTGGAGCTCCCCGATGGATTCATGTAAATTAATCAAAGAAGTACAACCATTAAGATACAATTTCTCTAAGCGATGAACTCCCGAGAAGTCAGGAGACTTGTACAAAAACCTACAATTACTGAGTTGAAGAACTTTCAATCGTTGAAACTTCTGTCAAACAAAGAGTAGAGGAATAAAAAATATTAACACCCAAAATTTATACTCTCGATTATAAAATCAGAAAAGAAAAGACAAATAGCACTCACCTTATTTCCATGCCAGTTATTCCAAGCTTGTCCAAAAAGCCACCATTTGAGTCGAGTATAACTAAGTGTTCATGATAAAAATTGTCAGATAGTTTTTTCAAGGGACATGTCTACCAACTGAGCTATCTTAACTTAGAAGGAAGACATTGAAAGCTCCTCCATAAGGTTGCTCCATCAACTTGTAGCGATCTTAGTTCAGGCATCTTCTCAAAATCTTTAGTATGTAAACAAGTACTGTCATTTCCATCGAATTTCAAGAGGAGAGCTTCAACGATTTCATTCCCCTATAGAAAAATAAAATAGTCAATGTAAAGAAAACAAAAATATTGTTAGAAATACAAATGTAGAGGCTTCCTCAATGTACACATACTTATTGCATATTTGGTCCTAATGCACTTTATTTTAATATCTATTTATAAATAATTAAGATCACATGCTTACCAATAGTGAGAGCAAAAGTAAAGGAAAATAAATAAAAAACATCCATGTAAGTAGCTCTTACCTTGCAACCGTTTAATACCTTCATGATATTATCACAAGACCATAACCGGCTATGGTTATAAGGATCCTCAGGCCTTTGATTGTAGGCAATTCTTCTTCCCATATCTCGAATTTGATCGTGCATCCAAAATTCCTTATGATTTATCCATGTATCTAACTGACGAATTTTTAAGAGAGATTTTCTCTTAAGAACTTCCATACGGTATCTCGGTGCAAAGCCACAAGCTTCCCATATAGAAATTACGGTTTCTACCTTCCATCCTACAAATAAACATGCAACATCGAGAAACATGGCTTTCTCAATATCATGCAGATTATCGAAGCTTATCTTCAACTTTTCATAAACAGCATCATGAGGAATTTGTTTTAGCATCCGAAGCATGGAGTTCCATAATAACTTATCTCCCTCATCTTTTGTCATAGATAAATCAGAACCCAAAACCTCCAAGGCTAAGGGCAACCCTCCTGTAGTACCTACTATATCAATAGAAAGCTCTATAAAATCATCAGGAGGTTGGTCTGTTGAAAATGCATACAAACTGAAGAGTCGAAGACTTTCTTCCTTGTTCAATTCTGCAGGCTCATATATTTTTCTATTACTTTTAGGAACCCCACTTAGAACACTTTGATCTCTGGTCGTTATGATTATCCTACTTTTAGGACCAAACCAATTGAGGTCACGAGCCAACCAATTTAATTGGGTATGATCACCCACATCATCAAGAATGAGAAGAGTTTTCACATTTTGAAGTCTGTCTTTTATGAGTCTTGATCCTTCTGTAGAACTGCATATATTTGTTTTCACCCGAGAGATGCCGTAAAGAAGTTTCTTCTGCAAACTAATTTTACCATTTTGTTGTGATGCTCGCTCCGTTACGTCCTCAAGAAAACAACTCTTGCTAAAATTTTCAGAGATGCAGTTGTATACCGCGGTCGCAATGGTTGTCTTCCCAATGCCACCCGGACCACATATCCCTAGAAACTGAACATCCATAGAACTGGAATTTGATGTATTTGATAAAAGAGATAATACAGATTCTACATGGGATCTTAGTCCAACAGGATGTTTAGCATCGATCAAGGAAATCTTTTCCAATCGGATCCAAGCATTTTGAACAACTTCCTCAACTAACTCTGATTGATCATCCCTATAATTAGTTAGAAATGGAAGTCACAACTCACAACTCACAACACAATTGGAATTGAAACTCAAATGCTAAAAGAAAATATGAATTAGATATGGTTTATATAGTGATATCCAAAAAAGTAACTGCTAAGACTTACCCATCGTCAAAAACCCATCCACTCACATCTCCTGCCGCTCTCAAAGCATCCTTCCAAATTGATACAGTTTCGGGCTTCTCCTCGATGTGCATCTGAGAAGAAATCTGAAAACATCCAGTCTGATTCTTAACGTCTGATGTCTTAACTTTGAAGAAAATGGGAAAAATGATTTGACGATTGGCTTTATGACATTCCAGCATCTGAGCGAGCTCTTTGAGGCACCATTCGCTTTCAACGTATCTTTGAGAGAAGACAGCAACCGAGAGCTTGACTCCTTTTATTACGCTGAGAAGCTTCCTAATATATTCTCCTTTCCAAAGATCTTTGCTGTCAATGAAAGCACGGATTCCACGACCCTTTAGAGCATTGTAAAGGTGGCCAACAAAGATATTACGGGTATCTTCGCCTCTGAAGTTGATAAACACATCATAGTCAGAAAATCCAACCTGTGACTCCATTAATATTGGAGTTGCAGATAGAGAGTTGCTTGATCAAGGTATATGATTGATGGAGAAATTGATGGTTTCGTATCTTGCTTCTATGTAGACGGAGGAGGGGAGGAAAGTGGCGAACAGGGGAAATTGGGGAGGAGGGGAAATCGTTTGGTAATAAGTTACCTGTATAATTTACAAGAGGAGAACCATATTGGGTTGCAGGAAAGTCAAGCACGGAGGATAAATAAATTAAGGATAATTAAACAAGTATTCCTGTATGGGATAACTAGAGAAGGTCCTCCTGTTATTCGTTAATTCATTTCCCGGAATTTCACCAATCACAGATGAGACTTGAGAGACTCCGCCGAGGAATAAGTCCCAATCCTGGTCGGCATCTGTAATATTATAACAGAAATGCGTAGCGGACGCGACAACGTTTAGATACGTTTAGATATTTCACTAAAAAGACAAAAGGCAAAATGAGAGAGAGAGCCAATTGTTTTGGCTTTTGGGTTTGGGTGGATGAAATATTATATCATGCGTTGATGACAGAAAACTATCTTGGCCTAGTAGCGGCAGTTTCTGTTGAGGATAGAGTCTCTAGAGGGGAGAAGATTGTGGATTCTAACCTTGTTTAATGCAAGTGTGTGTAGGAGTAGCTGGCTTCTTTTTTTTTTTTTTTTTTTTTTTCTTTGGGAGGATGAAGCATCAATAAAGACAGCCATTTTTTCATTTCATTATGCAAGAATCTCGTCCCACCAAAGCACCAAAAAAAAAAAAGGTTTATGATCAAAACCAGAAGCGAAGAAATTGCCGTTCATCGACAAGCTAACATTTGTATTTTTGTTTCTATTTCCTTCCCTGAATCCTTGCCTTTATTATTATTTGTTTATTTCTCCTGTATTTCAGTTAGAATCATTTGTACCATTATCCTGTCGAGATAAGATTCAAAACCATGACGGAGACAAGACCCATATATAAATATAGCACAAATATGAAAGGATGATTGTGAAAACCAAAGAGATGGCTAGCACTGGTTTCCCCTCCTTATTCTCTCTCTCCGTCTATCCCTTTTCCAATCTCTAGCTTCAGCTCTGCGAGGTCGCCACTAAGGCCCCAGTCGTTGAGATGGCTGTCGATACCACATTGTGTTGAAGAAGTCCCACCCACTCCACGCTGTGTAGAATTGCTCCCACCCAACCCATATTGAAAAACTCCTTGATGCAGATCTTGTCCCACCAGCCCCACGATGTGCAGAACTGTTCTCCCCTGATCCATGGGGTGAAAAACTATGGCAATCCATTCCACGCTGTGCAGCATTGCTCCAATTCGGACGACCCCCACGTCCACCGCTATGACAAAGCTGGACAAATAAAGAAGAAAAGGAGGAGGAAACAGAGAATCCGAGATCCCAAGCAAGCTAAACTGTGGAAATGTAAGCACAGCCTTAAGCCTGCAAGGCTGCAACTCGAACCCAGAAGTCAGAACCCGTAGTACCAAAACTCAGTGGGATTGAAGTAGGCACCACAATCAAACCCTCTCATCGCATCCTCATCTTCTTCCAGGAACCCATCGACCTGAAGATGATTTTAGAATCACATGAGTAAAATCCTACTTATATTTTTCTGTCTATTTAAACCCCTTGTCTCTTTCCTCAATGTGGCAAAGAGGAAATGGAGAAAAGGTTTCTTGCATTTTTTTCCCCCATTATTGAGAGAGAGAGAGAGAGAGAGAGAGATCAGTTTACCCAAAGATCGTCTTCGTCTTCTTCCTCGCGGTTGAGACCTGCAAATTTGGGAATCTTGTGGGCGAATCCACCACGTGCTTTGGGCCTATTGTTATTTGGTTTGTTTCGACACGCATGCTAGACATAACAAAGAACCCGTCTTCATACAGATTGATCAAAAACTAAGATTTTTTTTTTCCCCTTTTCGATTTTGACTAAATTATGAGATGGGCTTCCAGTTCGTTCGGATTTTTTTCTTCTTTTTCATTACCTTTATTATTGTCTTGTTGAAATTTCTCTGAGTGTGCTTGCTACTGTACCTATGAATCCACAGTTTCCTCTCTTCTGCGTTGTACCTTCTTCCTTTGAGTCTGCCTTTCTCTGCGAATGAACTCTCTGCAGCTAACGGCCTCGAAGAAAATCCATGATTCAGGTGTGATCTTGTAATTGTCTGAAAACCCAATTAAAGAAAAATAAATCATTAGATTAATAAAACAGAGGAAGAAAGCAGATTTGGATTATGGATTGTGGTATTTAAGGGGGTTTTTATTTTAAGGAGAGCTTTTATGATTTTGGATCACACATCGTGCTCAGCTTTTATCTCCATCCAAGGGTTGAACTACAAGTCTACAACCATGCATAGCCTCACATAAAACTCTTCTCATTTTTCTTGTTTGATCTTTAAGGCACAATTTCAACATGTTTTGCATGCCTAAAAAGCTTACCAATGATTTGCTAAGACCACGAAGTTCAATTAAACAAGAGGGCAGTTTTGGTAAGTACAGAAGCTTGTCACATCTACTTAGGTCGATCTAATGCAAAGCCGACAAATTCTCTAGTGACCTTAGGAATTCCACTAGTTTATCGCAATGTGAAAGATCCAATACTTCAAGCTTCTTTAACAACCCAACCCCATTAGGCAATGCTTTAATATTTGTTTTGTCCAATGAAAGTTCAACCAAAGGTTCTTTTAGATCACCAATAGACTCTGACAACTCATTGAGTGAGATGCAAAGAGTGAGAATAATCTTCTATCAAGTATGTAAAGGCATCCCTATTTCCTTGGCTGCTCTAAGAGCTCAGACATAATTGGAACAAATCAATAACAGACAATCAAATCATTTCTCATTTTCTCTTCGATGAACAAATTTACCGAATGCAGATTTGAATATCTCTAGTACATCAGAAATAAGTTGTAAAGTAAAATTGATGTACACACAAAACCGGGCTCTACCCTCTAATGCATTCATCAGGGCTTTAAATAGCCAAACTTACAAGACATGTGGGACCTAGGACATGAGGCCTTCACATGGACTTACAAGACATGTGGGACCTTCACATGGACTTACAGGACATGTGGGACCTAGGACTTCACATGGACTTCACATGGTGTGGGACCGTATGTCGGGGGTGTCGGCATACATAAATGCTTACTGCAAACATACACTCATACATACACATACATACTCATACATACACTCATACTGCTTATTCAAAGTGACATATTATCATCAGAGTCGGACGAACTGCTGACTGGGAAGAAAACAACTTTATCAAGGAGCCAATCATGATAGGCTTCCATGAGGGTAGCAATGCGAGGACAAGGAAGTTGGCCATTCTGATGTAGTTCCCAAGCTGTATCGACAGTATGAAGAAGAGGAGCCGGAACTGATGAGGCCGGATATCATTTACTGTGCACAGAGTATGAAGAAGGTGAAGCCATTCTGAACGATGCTGTCTTCTGGTGGTGAAGAGTGCATAGGGCTTTATTCCAAACACATGGTAATCTGTTGTGTAATGAATGTAATGGCACGGGTGTAGATCTGGAGGGTCAGTAGTTTGGAGGATGGCTGGAGGTCTATGGAATAGGACAGTAATGTAATGCATAGTCGGATCAAGGGGATCGGACTGTGGGAGTAGAGAGGTGAAAAGATGAAACCAGGTTTCTATAGGAGCAAAGAGCAGGAGAAACTGGAAGATGGTCAGGTTTGGTCGATGTGGATCAATAGGTGAACACCAACGCATACACATGAATTGGATAGCTTGAAGGGGAAAACACAGTGCTATGGAGTAGGCCGTACATAAGTGTCAGAAGATACACTTAAATATAGGAGGTAACTCTTGTAGGTCATAGAAGGAGGTAAAGGTAAAAACTGTAAGATAGGGGAAGTCTGGGTGAAAGGTAGAACCAGCAAGAAACAGACCTTCACGAAGAAGGGTAATTTCGAACAATTGAAGAGCTGTAAGGTTACTATAGGTAAGAATTGCTTTATAGGTTATGGTATGAAGGATTTCAGGAGGAAGCTGAGGAGGTATGGCACAGCAAAGGTTATGGCTAGGTTGAGAGGGAGATGAAGAAGAGGCACCTGGGGTTAAAGGATAAAGGATTGGGATTACAAAAAAAGAAGGGGTAGAACGAGAAAGGAAATCTGCCAAAACATTCTCTTTTCCTTTTATGTGTTTAATGTCGAATGACCACTTTGAGAACCATTGAGCCCATCGAAGAAGTTGATCATTTGGAAGTGTGCGTTGCCGGAACTCAAGCATGCGAGGAAAACTTGACATGTCCAGTTCAATGAGGAATCCGTGTCCAATGAGATGAAACTGAAAATTTTCAATTGCACGTCTGACTGCAAGAATTTCCTTAAACGTAGAATGATAGTGAGCTTCAGATGGTTTAAACGAGCCACTCTTATAACCACAGAGGGTTCGTTTGGAATCAGGAGCTTCTTCAAGTAAAACTGCACCCCAATGAGTATCACTAGCATCAGTTTGAAGAATACGACGGCCATCAGAAGGAATCTGTAAACAGGGGAGATTTTTAGAGATGTTTTAGAGCCTGAATGGTTGCTGAGTGTTCAGAAGACCAAGGAGGAGCTTTCTTTCTCAGGAGTTGATGGAGCACAGACGTATGTCTAATTTGTTGAGGAAGAAACTCTGTCATGTAGTTGACTATACCAAGGAATTGCTGGACTTGATTTTTTGTCAGGGGACCTTCAGGAAATTGCTGTAGAGAAGCTGCAATATGAGGTTGAAGTTCATATGTTCCTTTGGTAATAGTAACACCAAGAAAATTAATGGTAGAAACACCAATTTGCATTTTCTTTGGGGAAAGCATGATTCCATAGTCTTGAACAATCTTCTGGAAGTGCTGGAGAAGGGAAAGATGTTCAGCCTGTGTGGATGAAAACAGAAGAATATCATCAATATATATCAGGGCACGATCCTGAATAGGAGCAAAAATTTTCATCATAGCACATTGAAATATTGATGGAGCCGTCTTTAATCCAAAAGGCATAACTGTCCACTGTAAGTGATGTCCAGGGACACAGAAAGCTGTCTTAGGTCCATCTTCAGGAACAATCCCAAGTTGCCAAAAACCTGCTTTAAGGTCAAACTTGGAGAAGACAGTTGCAGAGGCTAACTGGAGTAACAGTGCCGGGCGAGTTGGTAAGGGGAACTTATCATCAGCCAGGAAGAAGTTCAGAGGCCGATAATTTATCACCATTCTCATCTTACCACGGATCTGTTCTGTTCGTTTGTTCACATAGAACGCCTGACATGCCCATGGGGACACAGTTGGTTCTAACAATCCTTGATCTTGGAGTTGTTGAAGTTTTTGTACTGCAAGGGCTAAATGTTCTGGATTCATGCCAGGATGACTGGCCTTTGTTGGATTCACATCTTCATTCTTCTTAAAAGGTAAAGAGATGAAGAACTTGGAATTCTTCCAAAGAGGATGAGTACACTTTGTCAAGAACTCAGTATGAGAGTCTGCACAGGAAGTCTGCAGAAGTTTTCCTTTAAACTCATCAAACAGTGTAGGACCTGTACCTGCAAGAAATAAGTTAGAAAAAGGGGACCAAGGGAGTACTTCTTGTTTATACACAAGACCATGGGGTGTCCATTTGAGGGGAAGATGACTAAGAACATCAAAACCTATAATGAGATCTCTACCAGGACAGTGGGAGCCTAACATAACATGGGTGAACGAAAGGGTTGGAAGAAGTTGAACTTTAATGGGTTGTTTGGTGACAAGGGTGATATAGAAAGTTTCACCGTTAGCTGCTAAAAACGGAAGAGGGGGTTCTTGAGATTTCCAAAAGTGGTATGGGAGAACCTTGGGAGACAAAATGGTTGTAGCTGCACCTGTATCAAGGAAAGCTATTAAACGGACTGGTTTAGCATAAGGTTCAGGGATTATGGTTCCTGCAGCATGGGGTAAGGTTATAGACTGACAGTGAAGAAGTGGTTGTCTTGGAGGGAGGAAAAGAATAACCTGGTAGAGGGGTTCAGAATCCTCGGACTCGGAGAGAGAAAACTCTGGGTCTGAGTCTGTAAGAGAATTTGGATCTGCATCAGCATCATCAGGGTAGTCAATTGCAAACAAAGAGAGGTCAGTAGGATCTGCATCCAAAGAGTACAAAGGCTCAAGATCAGCATCTTGTAGATCATCATGGTGAAGTGAAGCAAGCATATGAAGAACTTTCACTTTCTTGCGAATATTAGGACAGTTCTTAGCAAAGTGTCCATCTTTTCCACAAATAAAGCAAGAAGTAGACTTGTTCTTTCCTCGAAACTATTTCTTGCGGAGGAATTTCCATTGAGGTTTAAACCGAGAAGGCTTAAAAGGAAACCGTTTCTTGTGCTTCTTTGAGAAGTGAGAAAACTTCTTATGATGAAAAGGCTTTTTTGTAGGACAATCACAAGAGTGATTAGAGCCTTTACACTTGATCTTCATCCAAGAAGTATCACATGCAGAAGAGACCTTGTCAGATTTGGATTGTAATTCTTTCCAGATTTTCTTGATATTACAAAGCTTGTCAAGAGCTGTGAGAGCAAAACTGTATAAAGAACCAATACTGCAGGATGCCAGGGAGATATTTTGATTTCGCAGAAATTGGCGAGTATCAGCACCAAGAGGGTCTGGAAGTGAATTCAAAAAGATCTGCTTGAGATTTTCATCATCAAGACCGCCAATTTTATGGAATCTGTCTGTCATGCGAGAGAAGTGTCGGTCAAAATCTGGACGAGCTAGAGAACAACACTTCAACTGTAAAAAATCTTCTCGAGCTTTTGTAATATCATTCGAGATAGGGCCAAGAAATTCTTGATATAGAGCTGTGATGAAGTGGCTTTCAAGGAGTTGAACAAGTTGCAATTGTCGATAACCACCAAGAGCTAAATACCATTCTCTGAGTTTGCCTTGTAGCCGAGCAACAAACTTAGTCAGAACACTGACAGAGGTAGCACCTTCCTGAAGGAGTTCAGCATTGATCCAGGCATGAAAATCAGCAAACTTGGATGCCCACTTGGGAACAGGGACATCATCCAAGGTAAAGAACTGCTTGGGATCTTGGTTCTGAAAAGGAGCATATTGTGGACCAGGAGGAGGTTGAGGAATTTCAGGATTATGAACTATAGGGTCATCCTGATCACCATCCATATCATCAACATACGGAGGTGCAGGATAAGGGACAGGAGGTGGATCTGGACTTGTATTCATAAAAGAGGGAATGGGTTTAGAGTCATGAAGAGCTAGGGTGGTGAGAAGGTCAGATAACACATCATCGCCGGAAGGGGTTATGGCACCTATGGGAGGATGTTTGGATTTATTTTTAGGAGGTGAGGGTGAAGGGGATGGACAGGTAGGGATAGGAGGTGATGGTGCAGGGTAGGTTACAGGCATAGGATAAGGCTGAAAGGGTGGAGGTAAAGGTTTTTCCCAATCCTCATCAGAGGAAGTGTCCTTGATTGTGCATGCCAAAGGGACTTTTCTGGGTTGTTGCCTGGGAGCAATATTCTTCAGGTTGCGTTGTTGACGCTGCAGAGCTTTCAGTTCTTCAAGCGGGAAGGATCTGGGAGAAGCAACTACTGGAGGAGCCGAGGCAGCATAGATGGCAAAAGGATCTGGAGATAAAATACTTGGAATTGCTAGAGGTAAAGGTTGCTGTGTACTAGATGTTGCTGCTTGGGGTGGAGCTTGTTGTAAACTGTGTAACTAGGCCTCAAGAAACTTGAGATGTTTCTCTTTCTGGCCAATGAGTGCAAAAGTTTGGGCTGTATCAGCAGTAGTAGAAGCAATACCAGCAAGTTCAGTGTGGACTTGGTCCATCTCAGCTTTGAGGGATTTGATTAATTGAGTATGCCGTCCAACAGTGCCTTGGGTGTGCTGTGTAGAAGCAAGGATACGTTCAAGGTACTGATTTTGAACAATGGCATTTACATTCTGCCAATTCAAAGCTGCTTCAGCCTGAGAAATATCCTTTTGTTGTCCTGTGGGCAAGATAGGAGATTTGACTTTCCATACATGTCGTACACCATGAGAATCAGGACCAGGGAAATTCTGCAGAGGAGTAAAGGAAGAGGATTCTGGAGTATACATACAACAAGGAGGGACTATAGGAGAAGGTGCTTGAATAGATGGAGAAGGTTTACAGACTGGAGTAGGAGGAGGAACATAAGTAGGTTCCAAAGGAGCACCGTATTTTACCATAAAGGGATATCGGGCTTCAGTACTCAACGGTCCGACAGTAGGATCTCCTGACTCATATCGTTCCCGTAGAATAGTCTGGGAAGACTTTCGTTTGGGAGGGTGGTAGTAGTCATCATCGAAGTCTTGGAGACAATCATCACAATCACAAAGGTCAAAATACTTATGACCAGTGACTGGATCAGAGAAATAGTACACCGGGTTACCTTGAGTATCAAAAGATTTAACAGGAATCTTAGGTGCCTGAATCATTCCTGTGAACTGAGTAGGAAAAGAAGAAGGTAAAGGGTGTACCG
Source organism: Macadamia integrifolia (assembly GCF_013358625.1). NCBI lineage: Eukaryota > Viridiplantae > Streptophyta > Magnoliopsida > Proteales > Proteaceae > Macadamia > Macadamia integrifolia. The sequence continues at coordinate 9,821,922 of NC_056558.1, read as the reverse complement.
GAGGAGTCGGAAAACGGATTTCAACCTCCCCAGAGGGGTGAGTGATATACTGCGGATCAGTAGACTGAAGAGGCTCTATCGGAGCAGGTTGGCTTGTAGTCATTTATTGTTCATAAGCCGTAACCCAGGAAGAAGAAGACGAAGAAGTTCATCTCGGGGCAATTGTCTGGGTACATGAGTAAGGCTTGGAACATGATCAGACTCCACAGAGAGGAAAAGAGCATCCTCTTATTGGCTTTTGGGTAGGTCATAGGCATGATTTTGTAACCGATAAGCCAATTGGTAGTGGAGAGTTCCTGCTAAAGCCGTAGAAGTCTGGGGAGTACCAGAAATTTGGATTTGGAACTTCAAAGCAGAGGGAAGATGGGGATCGGCTAAGGCTATATTGAAATTAGGGTAGAAGAGTGAGAAATATGGTTCCTGCATTCAGGGTGGTCTAAACAGTGGCAATCACGGCATGTTCATACCGCAGAAAGCGACTGTCAAGAAGGGCGATCCGAGAAGCCACGGGAAGACCTTTTCTGCCATGGAAAGAAAGGGCGAACTTAATCGCACCAAAATGGAGATGAGTATAACCCTGATTTTTCCACTGGGGAATGAGGTTAGACGGAATCTCTAAGGTAAACAACTGTTCCTTATCAGTGGCAGGGATGTGATACTGATCACAGCGAGAGACCTGAACCAACTCTTTCAGAGGTGGAGTTTTCTTCCGAGGAGCAATAAGAGCCTTCCAGGAAGAAGAAGAGGATTTTGTCTTCGAAAAGACAGTATAAGGGTTCAACAGAGGAGACGGAGTCGCAGGTATTATCTGCTCTTCAGGTAAGTAGTCAAACTCATACAGGGAATCAATAGAAGAGAAAGAAGAAGATCGGGAAGAAGAAGAAGACGAAGCAGAGCTTCGAGAAGAGGTTGAACAACGGGAAAGAGACATACCGGAACAGAGGCAGCAAGTCCAAAGACCAAACAACACAACTCACCGGCGAAACTCAGATAGATAAAAAGAATACTAGTCGAGGCCGATCAGGACCCTCTTGGACCTAGTTTTCAGAGGCGGAGCAACCTGAGCCGTTACAGGGTATAAAAACGGCCTCTCCTGGGCCTGAAAACCCATCGCTCACAGCATCTTTTTCCGACACCAGAAAAACCAGAACCAAGAAGTAACCTGCAATAGGGCGTGGCCTAGATCGTCTCTTTAACTAGCAGAGGTTCAAACCGAAATGAGAAGGCCGCCGGAGAAGGACCTTAGCCGGAGAAAGAAAACACTAAAGGCTCTGATACCATTTCTCTCATGATGTACACACGAAACCGGGCTCTACCCTCTAATGCATTCATCAGGGCTTTAAATAGCCAAACTTACAAGACATGTGGGACCTAGGACATGAGGCCTTCACATGGACTTACAAGACATGTGGGACCTTCACATGGACTTACAGGACATGTGGGACCTAGGACTTCACATGGACTTCACATGGTGTGGAACCGTATGTCGAGGGTGTCGGCATACATACATACTGGATACATACACTCATACCCTTCTTGACAGTCGCTTTCTGCAGTATGAACATGCCGTGATTGCCACTGTTCAGACCACCCTAAATGCAGAAACCATATTCCTCACTCTCTACCCTAATTTCAATATAGCTTTAGCCGATCCCCATCTTCCCTCTGCTTTGAAGTTCCAAATCCAAATTTCTGGTACTCCCCAGACTTCTACGGCTTTAGCAGGAACTCTCCACTACCAATTGGCTTATCGGTTACAAAATCATGCCTATGACCTACCCAAAAGCCAACAAGAGGATGCTCTTTTCCTCTCTGTGGAGTCTGATCATGTTCCAAGCCTTACTCATGTACCCAGACAATTGCCCCGAGATGAACTTCTTCGTCTTCTTCTTCCTGGGTTACGGCTTATGAACAACAAATGGCTACAAGCCAACCTGCTCCGATAGAGCCTCTTCAGTCTACTGATCCTCAGTATATCACTCACCCCTCTAGTGAGGTTGAAATCTGTTTTCCGAATCCTCCGGTACACCCTTTACCTTCTTCTTTTCCTACTCAGTTCACAGGAATGATTCAGGCACCTAAGATTCCTGTTAAATCTTTTGATACTCAAGGTAACCCGGTGTACTATTTCTCTGATCCAGTCACTGGTCATAAGTATTTTGACCTTTGTGATTGTGATGACTGTCTCCAAGACTCCGATGATGACTACTACCACCCTCCCAAACGAAAGTCTTCCCAGACTATTCTACGGGAACGATATGAGTCAGGAGATCCTACTGTCGGACCGTTGAGTACTGAAGCCCGATATCCCTTTATGGTAAAATACGATGCTCCTTTGGAACCTCCTTATATTCCTCCTCCTACTCCAGTCTGTAAACCTTCTCCATCTATTCAAGCACCTTCTCCTATAGTCCCTCCTTGTTGTATGTATACTCCAGAATCCTCTTCCTTTACTCCTCTGCAGAATTTCCCTGGTCCTGCAGATTATGGTCCTGATTCTCATGGTGTACGACATGTATGGAAAGTCAAATCTCCTATCTTGCCCACAGGACAACAAAAGGATATTTTTCAGGCTGAAGCAGCTTTGAATTGGCAGAATGTAAATGCCATTGTTCAAAATCAGTACCTTGAACGTATCCTTGCTTCTACACAGCACACCCAAGGCACTGTTGGACGGCATACTCAATTAATCAAATCCCTCAAAGCTGAGATGGACCAAGTCCACACTGAACTTGCTGGTATTGCTTCTACTACTGCTGATACAGCCCAAGCTTTTGCACTCATTGGCCAGAAAGAGAAACATCTCAAGTTTCTTGAGGCCCAGTTACACAGTTTACAACAAGCTCCACCCCAAGCAGCAACATCTAGTACACAACAACCTTTACCTCTAGCAATTCCAAGTATTTTATCTCCAGATCCTTTTGCCATCTATGCTACCCCGGCTCCTCCAGTAGTTGCTTCTCCCAGATCCTTCCCGCTTGAAGAACTAAAAGCTCTGCAGCGTCAACAACGCAACCTGAAGAATATTGCTCCCAGGCAACAGCCCAGAAAAGTCCCTTTGGCATGCACAATCAAGGACACTTCCTCTGATGAGGATTGGGAAAAAAATTTACCTCCACCCTTTCAACCTTATCCTATGCCTGTAACCTACCCTGCACCATCACCTCCTATCCCTACCTGTCCATCCCCTTCACCCTCACCTCCTAAAAATAAATCCAAACATCCTCCCATAGGTGCCATAACCCCTTCCAGCGATGATGTGTTATCTGACCTTCTCACCACCCTAGCTCTTCATGACTCTAAACCCATTCCCTCTTTCATGAATACAAGTCCAGATCCACCTCCTGTCCCTTATCCTGCACCTCCGTATGTCGATGAGATGGATGGTGATCAGGATGACCCTATGGTTCATAATCGTAAAATTCCTCAACCTCCTCCTGGTCCACAATATGCTCCTTTTCAGAACCAAGATCCCAAGCAGTTCTTTACCTTGGATGATGTCCCTGTTCCCAAGTGGGCATCCAAGTTTGCTGATTTTCATGCCTGGATCAATGCTAAAATCCTTCAAGAAGGTGCTACCTCTGTCAGTGTTCTGACTAAGTTTGTTGCTCGGCTACAAGGCAAACTCAGAGAATGGTATTTAGCTCTTGGTGGTTATCGACAATTGCAACTTGTTCAACTCCCTGAAAGCCACTTCATCACAGCTCTATATCAAGAATTTCTTGGCCCTGTTTCGAATGATATTACAAAAGCTCGAGAAGAGTTTTTACAGTTGAAGTGTTGTTCTCTAGCTCGTCCAGATCTTGACCGACACTTCTCTCGCATGACAGACAGATTCCATAAAATTGGCGGTCTAGATGATGAAAATCTCAAGCAGATCTTTTTGAATTCACTTCCAGACCCTCTTGGTGCTGATACTCTCCAATTTCTGCGAAATCAAAATATCTCCCTGGCATCCTGCAGTATTGGTTCTTTATACAGTTTTGCTCTCACAACTCTTGACAAGCTTTGTAATATCAAGAAAATCTGGAAAGAATTACAATCCAAATCTGACAAGGTCCATTCTGCATGTGATACTTCTTGGATGAAGATCAAGTGTAAAGGCTCTAATCACTCTTGTGATTGTCCTACAAAAAAGCCTTTTCATCATAAGAAGTTTTCTCACTTCTCAAAGAAGCACAAGAAACGGTTTCCTTTTAAGCCTTCTCAATTTAAACGGTTTAAACCTCAATGGAAATTCCTCCACAAGAAACAGTTTCGAGGAAAGAACAAGTCTACTTCTTGCTTTATTTGTGGAAAAGATGGACACTTTGCTAAGAACTGTCCTAATATTCGCAAGAAAGAGAAAGTTCTTCATATGCTTGCTTCACTTCACCATGATGATCTACAAGATGTTGATCTTGAGTCACTGTCCTCTTTGGATGCAGATCCTACTGACCTCTCTTTGTTTGCAATTGACTACCCTGATGATGCTGATGCAGATCCAAATTCTCTTACAGACTTAGACCCAAAGTTTTCTCTCTCCGAGTCCGAGGATTCTGAATCCTTCTACCAGGTTATTCCTTTCCTCCCTCCAAGACAACCACTTCTTCACTGTCAGTCTATAACCTTAACCCATGCTGCAGTAACCATAATCCCTGAACCTTATGCTAAACCAGTCCGTTTAATAGCTTTCCTTGATACAGGTGTAGCTACAACCATTTTGTCTCCCAAGGTTCTCCTAGACCACTTCTGGAAATCTCAAGAACCCCCTCTTCCGTTTTTAGCAGCTAACAGTGAAACCTTCTATATCACCCTTGTCACCAAACAACCCATTAAAGTTCAACTTCTTCCAACCCTTTCGTTCACCCATGTTATGTTAGGCTCCCACTGTCCTGGTAGAGATCTCATTATAGGTTTTGATGTTCTTAGTCATCTTCCCCTCAAATGGACACCCCATGGTCTTGTGTATAAACAAGAAGTACTCCCTTGGTCCCCTTTTTCTAACTTATTTCTTGCAGGTACAGGTCCTACACTGTTTGATGAGTTTAAAGGAAAACTTCTGCAGACTTCCTGTGCAGACTCTCATACTGAGTTCTTGACAAAGTGTACTCATCCTCTTTGGCAGAATTCCAAGTTCTTCATCTCTTTACCTTTTAAGAAGAATGAAGATGTGAATCCAACAAAGGCCAGTCATCCTGGCATGAATCCAGAACATTTAGCCCTTGCAGTACAAGAACTTCAACAACTCCAAGATCAAGGATTGTTAGAACCAACTGTGTCCCCATGGGCATGTCAGGCGTTCTATGTGAACAAACGAACAGAACAGATCCGTGGTAAGATGAGAATGGTGATAAATTATCGGCCTCTAAACTTCTTCCTGGCTGATGATAAGTTCCCCTTACCAACTCGCCCGGCACTGTTACTCCAGTTAGCCTCTGCAACTGTCTTCTCCAAGTTTGACCTTAAAGAAGATTTTTGGCAACTTGGGATTGTTCCTGAAGATAGACCTAAGACAGTTTTCTGTGTCCCTGGACATCACTTACAGTGGACAGTTATGCCATTTGGATTAAAGACGGCTCCATCAATATTTCAACGTGCCATGATGAAAATTTTTGCTCCTATTCAGGATCGTGCCCTGATATATATTGATGATATTCTTCTGTTTTCATCCACACAGGCTGAACATCTTTCCCTTCTCCAGCACTTCCAGAAGATTGTTCAAGACTATGGAATCATGCTTTCCCCAAAGAAAATGCAAATTGGTGTTTCTACCATTGATTTTCTTGGTGTTACTATTACCAAAGGAACATATGAACTTCAACCTCATATTGCTACTTCTCTACAACAATTTCCTGAAGGTCCCCTGACAAAAAATCAAGTCCAGTAATTCCTTGGTATAGTCAACTACATGACAGAGTTTCTTCCTCAACAAATTAGACATACGTCTGTGCTCCATCAACTCCTGAGAAAGAAAGCTCCTCCTTGGTCTTCTGAACACTCAGCAACCATTCAAGCTCTAAAACATCTCTCTAAAAATCTCCCCTGTTTACAGATTCCTTCTGATGGCCGTCGTATTCTTCAAACTGATGCTAGTGATACTCATTGGGGTGCAGTTTTACTTGAAGAAGCTCCTGATTCCAAACGAACCCTCTGTGGTTATAAGAGTGGCTCGTTTAAACCATCTGAAGCTCACTATCATTCTACGTTTAAGAGGGCCAACTTCATAACTGCATAATAAGCACAATAAGTAACTAGAATTCAACAACTAAAATTTTCAAGTGGATCTCTGCCAAGCTTTAGACTCAAACAAGTTCTAACTGGTACCTGTGGTATGGTCATAACTTGCAACCAAATAATGAGGACATAATGGGAGTTAAAATTACACATATCACAGGTAGCATGATATAAATTATAAAAGAAAGCATTTGCTATCTAATTTATATCAATTACATTAGAATAGGAAGTTTACACAGGAGTGGTCCTAGTTGAATTGAGGATCCATCAAAACAGTCCTTTCCTATTTTGACTTTTTTTTTTCCAATGCAAATTGAGTTACTCTGCCCAATTTCACATGTAATAAGAAGGATCAAACAATCATATTAGCTAGAACTAGACCCTAATCTAAGGATAAAGCAGCTGCAAAATTTTGTTGCTCCATTTCAATTCTCAGGTTTGAATTATCAAAAGAATGCAAAGTTTCCAAAGCTCATAATCAATGAGAATCAGTAACTTATCTATTTCCCATATGACAATGCGAAAACAAATGAATTGTCTTCCCACAACTTCATTGCTGTCCATGCTATTTTCTAATATTTTTATTTTGTTTCATTTCAATTTATTTATCCTTCCTGTTTAATGTACAAGGATCTGCATCAACAAGGATCAGCCAAAAGTATACTATGTTTACATTCCCAACTAACTGCTGCTCGAGTATGAAGACACTGATGACAAAACTTCAGTGTTGCTGACACTGGAAATGCAGAACAAACTAATAAGTAATTTCAGCAGCACTCATTGCATTGGGCATTGGCGAAAACAAGCAAAGACAATGTCTCACAATTCATCCTGAATTAACTAGTTTGCATCACAATATGACCACCCATAAACAATCAATACCAAGAGTAGAAGGGAATCAGCCAGCCTTCAAACCTAAGAATATGTTCTTTTTGAGGCAAGGGAAAAGGAAATAAACCAACAAACAACAAATAGGAAATCTACCCCCCAAGCTTCTAGCAGCACTCACTGGTAAAACCAGTAAAAACATAAATTTGGTGAAACATATACAGATAAAGGCATACCAGTTCCTGTGTGTGTGTGTGTGTGTGTGTGTGAGAGAGAGAGAGAGAGAGAGAGTAATGTAATACTGTATTTGAAAGACTCAAAACAGCAGCCAATAGACAAGGTCTTTAAATCAAAGAATAATTCAGGTTATATGGGGGGCAATCCTAGTAGATCTGGGAGAAGGGTATTTAGGTAATATCAGCAAACAAGAACAGAACACAGGGTAATAGATTCACACTGAAATCTGTCATGAATTGGCAATTAAAACAGAGTTGAAAATCAGTATATTGATGAGGAAACAAACAGTAACCAAAGCAACGGTAAAACAATAATTTCCAAGACCAACCAGAATTCAGAAATTAGGATTTGTAGTGCTCAATTGATTCAACATATGACATAAGCAAAAGCTTAAAGCTCATAATCAATTCAACAAGAAAGGTCCAAACAGATTATCTCAAGATCAGATGGTAGGATTTAGGTCAAACTCAAATCGAATTTACCATTAGGGTTCCTGAATATACAGTCAAAATCCTGAAGCGATCTAATGGATGTATTACTTAATCTCAAAAAACATGTAACGCGTAACATGTAAATTCTAGGTGGAACAGGAATTTGGAGAACAACTCAAGGTCCGAACTTACTTATTAATGGCAGAATTTAGAATATAGATTCCACAACTCCAGTACAAGAATAGCAGCACATGAAGATGAGCAATAGAGCAATCCACCCGAGCTTCACACGACAAAGTATTCAATTGGATCAAAGAGAACTAACTTAAAAGCTCAAAGCTTCACACACATACATAACCCAACCCAAAGCTTATTTCCACTAAATAAGCTCATTAGGCCAACTTAAATACTTAAATAAAAGAGAACGAACTTAAAAACATTAAGAAACTATTAGTTAACGTATTATAGAGGATTTAGGAATTGACCCAATTCATGATAAGCTTCAGGAAAGTCTTTTGAGATGGCATGGCCAAGTTCAATGGAGGCCATCGGATGCATTGGTAAGGAGGAGTGATCTAATTCAAATAGAAGGATCTACATGAGCTAGGAGCAGGGAAAAAATGACCACAAGAGAGGTAGTGAAGAAAGAAATTGACAGATTCCCAAGTATGGCCTCGAATATTAGTCATTTTTATCTTTGTTTTGTTTTTTGTTTTTTGTTTTTGTTTTTTTTGTTTTTTGTTTTTTTGTTTTTTTGTTTTTTTTGTTTTTTACCCCTGAAACGATGAGAGTAATAAATCTGAATCGATCAAATATCATTGTCGGTCTTATCCTATATTGATATGATATGACCAATACAATACCGATACTTGAAACCATGTGAAAGGATTGAGATTAGTCAAACCCATCTTTATTTCTACTGCAATCAGATCAGTCCTTGTATCTTTATTTCTCACACATTGGACATAGAGCCCACCCCACAGAAACATAAAGCAAAGACAAATTAACACCCTTGAACTCATAACATAAACATAACACACAGCAACAAGACACATGTGACTTACTAAAGCAAATGAAGGAGCCCTAAATTGAAGAAGAGAATTAAAAAGGCTAATCAAGAATAGACAGGATTGGAGGGCTAGGATCTAGGAAGCAGACTCCATCCAGCTGTGTTCTACTTCGTTAATTTTTGCAGTCATCTGTTTCCTTTTACTTTTACTTTTACTCTTCCTTGTCCTTGGTTGGATCCATGTAACTGACCCCATTATTGGGACGAGGCTTTGTTGTTGTTGAAACTATTGGTTAAGAACAGAATTAGAAGAGTAGATATACTAGGCTGGCCTCTTTTGGAATTTCTGCGATAAACCTTCAGATCTGCATCAGAAAGCCATTGAAACAACCAAATCAAAGTTCCAAACCTCCTTGGGTCATCGGTAAGTATCTATATCTTGAATCCTATGACCTGTTGTCTTCCTCTATCATCATCTCCCTACAGGTGTACAGTGAACTTCTGATTTTTGTCTTCTATGACCTAAACAGAGTGAAAAAGCTGAAGAACTTGGAGATGGAGTTTTCATTGGGCAAACAAAGAATTTTTCTGGAGAGAGAGGGGCAAGGAACCTGAGAGCTCCAGGAAGACAATGAACTTCCCTCCAAAAGACAGAATCTCCCATTCATTCAATCAAGGATAAAAATGGGAAATAATAATTAATAAGGAAAAACTGGAACATTTAAACCTGAGATGGGACCAAATCTGATGAAAACCCTTCTTTTTAATATAGTGAATCGACAAGAATTTGTACAGATAGAGAGAGAGAGAGAGAGAGAGTAGAAACAAAAAAATTCAACTCCAAGTTTCCCGTCCCAAACAAAAGTGCAGCATGTCTATAGTAATACATTAACAACAATGCAGAAAAAGAAATCTCCAAAAACAGAAAAAAAACAGCATCAGTTACAGAATAGAATTGAGACATTCTGCTGATGTAATTATTAGGGAATAGGTTACGGACCATTGTAATGACATTCATGAGATACACATGATTGGTGAATCTCAATCTTCAAAACCTCCTCCCTTCTGGATGAGTATGACTGATGAAGGTCCATATTTAATGTCCCTCGAAGTAATTCTGGAAAGCTCTTAATACTCAATTAAGGAGCCATTACACATATTCCAAAATATCCAGCCAATAGCATGAGGCAGCTTCTGAAACATTAAAAGCTGCCCAGTCTTAAATAATCTGAGCTTTCCAAGAGAAAGAACATCTCATTGAAGAACCCCAGGAGGTAATGGAAGAGAAACAGAGACAATAAAGCCTCATACAACTTAACCAGATCTTATATGTAGTTTATCACAACATAATTAGCTGGCTACTTGGAGTAGCTGGACAAAATTTGCGTGAACGATTGAAAAGGGCAGATGGAGGTTACATTGCCCAGATATGAGATCAAAACATGGCTTCTCCTTTTCCCTTTCTCTTTGTGGGATATAGCATAAATTTTTTTATTTTTTATTTTTTATTTTATTTTGGGGGGGGTGGGGGTGGTTCGCAGAAATGGAGAAGGAGAATCATTCTTTGTATGTCTAGAATTTTCAAGGCCAATAATAAGACACTTGCAGGTTGTAGATATTTGGATTTTGAACAATCATCGAAGGTTTCTTGAATGAATGAGAAAATTCATAGGCGAGATGCACTGCTAGAACCCTAATTCTTACTTAAGGCTGTGGGGATATGAAAAAAGGAATTAACTTCTACATGTATTTTTCCTATGCTCACTCTACTGACATATTATGGCCAATAGATGGGTTTCTACCAGACATGGGCCAAGGCAACAGAAACACATGCAACCCTCCAATCATGATACTACTCATCCCCCATTGCGAAAAAAAAAATATATATATATATATATATATTCTCATATTCCAAGCATGGTTCCACTCATCACCATAAAGAAGGTCAACCCAATCATTGTTGAGAGATGTAGAGGACAGCATTACTTATCAAAACACCAATTGCATTGAGTCTCATGGTATTTAATGTAGAATTACTCTTTAATATTCTGTGTCTTGCCATACCCTGAATTGCCGTGCCAGTGGACAGTCTCTCCATCATTTGGGTGATCTCTCTTTCCCACACGAAGATATTGATCATTAGCCACTGATTTATAGACAAAAAGAAATTCAAAACACAAACAAGGTTAGATTAGAAAGTAAAGTGTAAGGCCTCATATAATACTCACCAGAAAAGCAGTACCTGATCGCTTCATTATTCACAGTAATACTAACCCTCAAATAACTCTGCCTCTGTGTTTCACCCATTTCATTAGTCCTCTCCTCTTCTTCCTCCAATGTAGGTTCCAATATATCCTTCATCATCATCAATTATATCTTACAATTTCAAGAAATCTCTTACCATAATAATGGCATGAACTCAATTGGTTGTCAAACATCGGCCCCTCTTTTATCAGGAACAGGTTCAACCCCGTGCAATCAATATTAATATTTTTTTCAAATGAACGACACAAATTTAAGTCTACAATTGATATCTCAATAGCATCTCTGCCTTCCAGCTGAACCCCAAACCAATCAAACCCTTCGAATTCTTGAATATATTCTATATGATCTCGACCTGTTATTTTCATACCTTCAATTCTCAGCTTAATTTTACAATCAATTTTTTTATCTTTGCTATGGATAAAAGATTTTAGAGTGAGATCTTTTTGTATATACTCCAATAGTATGCCTTCATGTACGGAGACACTCAAAGAAACATGCATAATTAACCTGCTGCTACAGATCTCATCATCATCAGGAATCAAGAAACGAGTTTGGATCCACAACCCATGTGGGGGCGGGGGACAGAGTGCACACCTTCCATGGGTGTGGGACCTCCCTCTGACGTGTGGGATCCACACCCCAGGGCGAACTTCATCTATCTTTTGCAAAGGTATCCAAATCTGTCTCCAACTTTCAATGTTACCCCACAGAAATGTTCCCTGTAAGAGAGGAAAAGAAAGACCCTGTCGATCATCAATTTGAGAAACTAAATTTGGTTTTGTTAGTAATAAGGTAGGCAAAGAAAGACAGGAAAAGGACCTGGCCTTGTGTATGCCACCAACGATTTGTTACAATGCAGGAGCGTCTATCCACTTTACAGATCCTTTCACTGAATTCATCGTTCCTTGTCTTCACGAAGCCTCTAAATTGCTCGACCTTTACACAAACATTTGCAAGGTACAATTTCTCCAAGTTTTTCATGTTTTGTATGTCTGGTAAACTTTCAAATTTTGTTTCCCAAACATGAAATTTAATTAAACTAGATGGAAGCTTTGGTCTGCACAGAAGAAGCTTGTCACCTCCACCAAGGATTAAGCAGTGCAAAGACTTCATATTTTCCATTGACCCTGGCAGATACATTAATGCATGATTGCCATAAAGATCTAATACCTCCAGCTTTTTTAATATTCCAACACCATCAGGCAGCACTTTAATATTTGTGCCGTTCAAGAAAAGCTCAACTAAAGATTCTTTTAGATCACCAATGGATTCAGGCAACTTGCCGAGTGAGAAGCAATCAGTGAGAATAAGGTTTTGAAGAGAACGCAACATACATATACTGTCTGGGAGTTCCCTAAGCAAAATGCAATTTTCCAAGTTCAAGCAAACAAGCTGCTGGAGCTCCCCAATGGATTCGTGTAAATTAATTAAACTGTGGCAACTATCAAGATACAACCTCTCTAAACGAGGAAATCCTGAGAAGTTGGGAGACTCGGACAGATTCAGACACCAACTGAGTTGAAGAACTTTCAATTGTTGAAACAACTGTCAACCAAAGATATGAATATAAAATATCAATGTCCATTAACACTCTTAGTTGTAAAATGAGAAAGAAAAAAGACAAATACCACTCACCTTATTTTCAGGCCAGTTATTCCAAGCTTGTCTAAACTGTCCATGTCTTAAGTCAAGCATAACTAAATCTTCATGATAAAAGTTGGCCAATGGAGAACTCCACCAACTGAGCCATCTTAACCCAGAAGGAAGACGCTGAAAGCTTCCCTCCAAGGTTGCTCCTTCAACTTTTAGTAATCTTAGTTTAGGCATCTTCTCAAAGTCTTTAGTATGTAAACAAATGTTGTCGTAATCTTTTGAATGTACCCAATTAAAGAAAAAACCATCATTTGAATTGAAGCCAAGGAGGAGACCTTCAACCATTTCATTCCCCTATAGCAAAAAAATAGTCAAAGTAAAAAAAATAGACATAAAAGTGTAGAGGCTTTGTCAACATACTCATAATTATCGCATTTGGTACTAACGCACTTTATTTCAAGGATTGAGTTTTCCTTAAGCCACGGTGAAGGGGAATCCCTTGACCGCAACTTTCTAATGGGTGGAAGATGGTATTATGCAACAGGGAGGAGGGAATTATTGACTTTGTCCAATAGGTGGGGGAGATGTTTTAGGACCCTAGGATAGTGGCTCAACCCTTCTCACACAGTGGAGGAAAACTTTCTCCTTATTTCAATAGCTATTCATATATTAGAATTACATGCTTAACCTATAGTAGTAGAAGAGGCAAATTAAAAAAGGAAAAAAAAAAAAAAAAAAAAAAAAGATTCATGGAATTAGCTCTTACCTTACCACCATTTAATGCCTTCATGCTATCGTCATGAAACCATACCCTGCTACGTTTACCAGGTTCTAGAGGACTTTGAAGGTACACAATTCCCCTTCCCATGTCTCGAATCTGATCGTGCATCCACAATGTATTCGATTCATCAATCTTTAAGAGGGATTTTCTTTTCAGAACTTCTATGCGGTATCTCGGTTCAAAGCCACAAGCTTCCCATATGGAAATTATGGTTTCTTTCTTCCATCCTATGAAAAAGCATGCAGCATCAAGAAACATGGCTTTTTCAATATCATCTTGCAAATTATCAAAGCTTAGTTTTAACTTTCCATAGACATCATTATGAGGAATTTGTTTCAATATACGATGCCTACTTTTCCATACTTCTTTATCTTCTACAAAAGATAAATCAGAACCCAAAACCTCCAAGGCTAAGGGCAACCCTCCTGTAGTGCCTACTATATCAACTGAAAGCTGCATATAATCATCAGGAGGTTGGTCTGTAGAAAAAGCGTATGAACTGAAGAGCCAAAGACTTTCTTCCTCGTTCAATTCTTCAGGCTCGTATAGTTTTCTATTACTTTCAGCAATTCCGATTAGAACGTTCTGATCTCTAGTTGTCACGATTATCCTACTTCCAGGACCAAACCAATCGGGATCAGCCAATGCATTTAATTGGGAACGATGACCCACATCATCAAGAATGAGAAGAATATCTGTATTTGCAAGTCTTTCTTTTATCAATCTTGATCCTTCTCTAGAATTGCATATTTTTATTTTCTGCCGAAATATACTGTAGAGAAGTTTCTCTTGCAAACAAACCATACCATTGAGCTGTGATGCTTGCTCTCTAATGTCTTCAAGAAAACAACTCCTACTAAAGTTTTTAAAGATGCAATTGTATACCGCTGTCGCAATGGTTGTCTTCCCAATGCCACCTACACCACATATCCCCAAGAACTGAACATCTGTAGAACTGATTTTTAGTAGAGATAATACAGATTCTATGCGGAATTCTAATCCAACAGGGTGTTTAACACCTATCAAGGGAACCATATTCAATCGGATCCAAGCACTTTGAACAACTGACTTGATCAACTCTGATTGATCATATCTGTAATTAGTTCACAGAAAAACAAGTTACAATTCACAAAACAATTGGAAAGTGAAACTCAAATCTTAATAGAAAATATGAATTTGATAAAGTTTCTTAAGGGAAGAAATCTTATTATTAAGATATATTTCTTTATCACTGGAATGGGTAGAAACTTGAAATGATAAAATATGAACTTAAGATATGATATGACCTTCAGAGAAGTAGTAGTTTTGAGGGACTAGTAAGAATTACCCGTTGTCAAAAACCCATCCACTCTTATCTCCTATAGCTCGCAAAGTGTCCTTCCATCTCTGTAGAGTTTGGGGCGACTCCTTGCCATGTCTCTGAGGAGAAATCTCAAAACATCCAGTTTGATTCTTAACGTGAGATGTCTTCACCTTGAAGAAAATGGGAAAAATAACTTGACCACTGGTTCGATGACATTCCAGCATCTGAGCGAGCTCCCTGAGGCACCAACTACTCTCTGCGTATCTTTCACTTAAGACAGCAATCGAGAGCTTGGAACCTTTTATTGCTCCGAGGAGTACGGGCTCAATATCTTCTCCTTTCCACAGATCTTTGCTGTCAATGAAAGCATGGATTCCACGATCCTTCAGAGCCATGTGAAGGTGACCAACAAAAGTATTGCGGGTGTCTTCGCCTCTGAAGTTGATAAACACATCATAACTTGAAGATCCAACGCGTGACTCCATGAAGATATCAGGTGCAGATAGATTAGATAGATAGATAAGACTGAATCTGTTAAAGGAACTCTATTTGTGTGCGAAGCGAATTGATTTGTGTCTGATTGAAGAAGATTGATGATTAATGGATCGAAAATTTTGCTCAACAAACAATGGAATTCGTTCGTTTGAGGGTAAAATAACTTGAATTTACAGGGAGAAACCACAACGGGAAAGCAATGTAAATGCTCTAAATCTGTTTTGGGATTTGTCGGTAGGGAAAGTAAGTAGAGTAAATGCGCTCTCCGCTAAATCTGCTTGCTCTTTGTCGGTAGGAAAGTAAAGTGGTCTTTGTCGGTAGGAAAGTAAAGTGAAGGCGCTAATTCTGTTTGGGCTTTTTTGGTTAGTGGGAATGAGATTTCTAAAAAGAAAAACTATACTTTTTTTTTCGTACGATCATCTGGTAAATAAGCATTTCATACCCCTTATTTATTTTTATTTTTTTAAATATATTTTTCTTCATCTATGTAATGTTAGAAAATGAAACAGATATTAGATACTCAATTGTATAATCAGGTGATCATTTGAACATTGGAGCCATTTTTGAGTTAGGCCTTAGAGGCTTTAGGCTTTTAGCTCTTTGCAAGGTAATTAATTAAGAAATATTTCATTAGGGGGTAATTGGAGAAGGTTAGTGGTTTTGATGCACATGCGGGTTGGATCGTTGTAGATTGGTGATTGATACGACCCAATTAATCACCCTGTAAGGTAAGAACACGTGGTATCCAAAGGAATGACACATGTCGCCCACCTGATAGAGGCCATAAGAATTCTAACCACGCAAACCACGTGAAGAGAAGATACCCGAATAAAAAATATTCCCCACATGGGGAATAGCACGTATCCGAGTGGGACTCGAGAAAAAGGCAAACCCCAGAGAGACTCCCAAAAACCTAGACCCTAAGCACTACAAGAGAGGGCCCGAAAGGAGGGAGAGGTAGGTCAACACACCATTACTCTTGTGAAAACATTATTCCACTGGTCTCTAACTTGGGCGTCGGAATACTAACCCCGGAAATACCTCCGGGTCCCTGCCTTCTGTCCTTATGCAGGTTTAGCTCCTCTAGCTGATTTTCGACAGTAATAGTGATATAATGATTTTTTTCTTTTTAATAATAAAAGAAGTAATTGATTATTTAATTGAAGAGGGTTCTTACGATGCCAACATGGGGAAGGATCTATACCTCACACCAATGGTATTGCCATTGGATCCTACTTAGTTGTATTAATGGTAAGACTCAGATGAAGGGGCTAGGGTAACAAAAACAAAACAATAAGAAAAAAAAGAAGCAGCTCTTATCTAGATGATTAACTTCCTAACCTTCCGTACAACTAATATCATTATTACTAAATCACGCCTTTAGAGAGAGCTAACGGGTTTACCTCCTATTCCCAAAAAAGCTTGATTAAAAATATATAAAAAACAGTAAAAAAAACGTTACTTGTTTACGATCCCCATGCCCAGAGACAGCCGGGTGCAGATAGACTATGTTGCCCCACCCCACCATCACCATGCAATGAAGATGCTTTTGTACACACTGTCACTGGCTTCATATTAGCATGCCCTTGCAAGGCTCTTTCTCCCATAAATAATAATAAAATTCTAGTGTGAGCATGGTTTCAAGTATTGATCTAGGATAAGTCGTATCGAATCAATATCGATTGAGACCGATCCCCGATCTGATACCAATCCAAATTGATTATCTGGATCTTTTTAGGGATAAAATACGAAAAAATAGTATTTTTTTATAAAAATGAGGGGTAAAATAGACTGATACTCACTGATCCCATCCAATTTGGATCAATATCGAATCAGTATCAACATAGGCCAATACCGATACCGATATCGTCCCCTAAATCCTTGAGTGTGAGTGAAGGATGTAACAAACTTATTATTAGACATTACTAGTGAAGCAAGATGACTCACTAATAGTAATAGTAATAACAAAAGCAAGGTTTTAAATTTCAAGATCAATCTCAACTGATACTAATCTAGATCAAATTGGTATCGATTGGGATTCTATTGGATGGAAAAGATTTACCCTTGTTTAACAAAAAAAATAAAATTTTGAACCATTATACCCTTATATCTTACCCAATCTGATAGATTTAATTGATACCAATCCAATCCGATTGATCTTGACCAATCCAATCTGATTTTAAAAACTATGTAAACAAGTGATAACAAATAAATCTTACATTTAAATGTGCCAAAAAAAAATTCTGTCCATGAGCATAGCCGCTATCACTCCCATGTGTCTATCACTCTCCTCTTATGAACAGACACGCATGCCCCCTTTTTTGGGAGGAGAGAGATAGACATAGAGGTAGTGGTGTAGGCTTCACTCCTAGAGATATAAATGGATAGTTAAGAATCCAAATTCAATTTGCATCCTTATTCATTTAAGTGTATGTGAATCTGAATTTGAATAATCAAGATAAATTATCTATATGATTCGATAAATATCAATTAATAAGTCAAGAATGTAAATAGATAATAAAAAATCTGGACTCAATTCACATCTATATTCAATCAAGAAATATCTAGATCTGATCACATTTGATCCGTATTAAATCCATAGACATCTATATGGACTTTCGAACAAAATGACTACCCTTAAAATAATTAGGGGGGAGAACAAGGCCGTCATGTGGTGTTGAGATCAGATTTAAGATATTGGAATCGATGTTAGGATCAGACAAGGCTGATACCTATACCATTTCGAATCAGATCAACCTGTATCTACCCAGTTCAGACAGAAATACCCCTGTCAACTAAAAAAATTAAGAGTTAATGTAATCCCAGAATTGAAGTACACCATTCAACTTCCAAAATATAGAAAGGAAAGAGAAGTCACTAATATGATTACGAAAATATGTCTTCTAACATCAATTTTATCAATCTGTTCTGAATTAAGTAAGACCGAACCAAGAAATAAAAAACATTAACCTGGGCCGATCTCCCATTTTCCACATTGCAAAGTCTGACATTTCCCTAAGTTGCACGTCTGGAGACCGAAGCATCTCAATCAAAGATCAGACAGCACCTCTCTGTAATTAGAATGTGTACATACAAGAACATCATTATTCAGAAACTAATTTTTTGTTTTCATCAT
Organism: Macadamia integrifolia; assembly: GCF_013358625.1. NCBI lineage: Eukaryota > Viridiplantae > Streptophyta > Magnoliopsida > Proteales > Proteaceae > Macadamia > Macadamia integrifolia. Next base: position 9,803,628 of record NC_056558.1, on the reverse strand, counting down.
TGTTGCCATAAATGTGATTCATCCGAAAGAAAAATGAGTGAGGATCCAACTCTATCCATCTCTAACTTGAGCCATTTGAAGGAAAGACAAGAACTCATCTCAATCAAATGAATAAAATACTTTTCCACATCCTGAGTCATTCAAGGAAAATGAATATAATATATAAAAATGTAACGTCACACCATTCACGGAGAAAAATTGTTCCTTCTTTGCACTAACAATCACATTAAAAATCAAATTCCAGCCATACCAAGAGAATGGAAAATTTTCCCATTTGAACCCATTTTAAACCATATCAAACAAAGATTGAATAGTACTCCAAAGATGTAGAATCACCAAGAATCAGATTTCCAATGCATCTTATATATGGGCAATCTAAATGTTAATTAATGCCAAAGACTTCAATTCATGAAAAGAAAAATAATGAAATGCATTGCAGTTCATGCATTCCAAATTCCAGCCCATTCTGAACCAAAGCATGGCTAGTTTGGTAAATTCTACCTTAGACTTGCTTAGATCATACGCACAAATAAAAGTCTCTTTGCAAACCTTATAAAAGTTCTACACATATTGACCAGGTAAAGAAAATAAGATAAATTTTAGTCATTTCAAACATGGATAGTCAACCAAAGAGTTTTGGGTTATCTCAGAATCACCCAACAAGGACTACCTGGACACAGAATCATCTCAGATGTGAAAGAAAATCAAACCATAATTCAGTCAAGGGCCTCAGGCCACACTGGAATCACACAAAATGAGTAAATATTAGTCCATTTAATGAATCTAAGAACAAAAACTTGGGAAAATTCTCTTGAGTACAAACTTAAAAGAGGCAGAGGAATTTATTTTGGAAATTTGGGAGATATTTTGGGATCAATTCACTCTGAATCTGAAAAATAAAATAAAAATAATCAACCCCAAGGGGTTAGCATAGTTGGCTTGGAAGAGGGGACACGATAATCCACCTCAGAAAGCAAGGTCTCGTAATCAAACCTTCGCTACGTATCACTATCCTATTGGTTATTGGTATCAGTTGATGTTGATACCGATTTTTATCAATTATTATTACTTTTTTAAACCTTAACACTACGTATCGCTATCCTATTGTCCATGTCATCAATGGCAAGGACGACCACAATGGCAAGGTCGTAAGACCCATAGGGACTTGCACAACTGCCGGAAGCCCCAAAAGGGCTGATTCCGAAACGAAAATCCCCACTAAGCCTCTGGCCATGCGCCTGAGGTGCTTTACCCCCCAACCCCAAAAAGCTGAGACAGGGGATTGCATGGCCCTTTTGGAAAATCAATTAACAGCCGGATCCCAATGGGCAGTGAAAGAGAATGGAGTATCATCATCACCTACATTGATTCAACCAATCTATAGGAGCACATCAATAGCAGGAACTAGTTTGAATAGGTAGTGGCAGATTGAACTTTATTCTTTAGTATTTTCTCATATATTGAAATTATACAGGCCATCAAGTGTTCAGATTGTAAATGTCAATTAGTATCACGTTAGCACTGCTTCATCCACAGAAGCACAACACCAAGGGATGCCCTGACATGGGAAGCTAAAGAGAATGGAGCAGCATCACCAATCACATTTTGATTCAATCAATCTAGTGGAGCACATCAATGACAAAAACTACTCGAGTAAGGCTGACAGAACTTTGATATTTTGCTAGATATTGGATTTTGCAGGTCAAGTTTTCAGTTTGTAATTGTCAGTACATTAGTAGAGCCTGGAAAAATGATGCCTACACCTAGTTAATGAGTTGTGGAAAATAAATTATTTCAATGAGACCACCACTTCTTTTTTTTTTCTTCCAAAAAAGGAGATTCAATCTTGAAGAAATCATCCAGGTAGGAGTTCTTCCACGTGTGAGCTGGTCAACAATGACAGGACCTAGAACATGTCTTTGTTGTATTCCCATTTTCACCTCGAAGTTGTTAAAGGCATCAAGTAATGTCGAAATGTCAACAACACCTGTTGAAGACACATAACTCTGCGTCGTAACTCATACTGGAGACTTGAACACCAAACAGGGCCATCGACACATTGTGGCGGGGAACAACCCCTTGGTTGTTTATTTGAAACCTAAAGACAAGGTCAAAATTTGATTTCTCATTGGAAATGTCTATAGGAGGTATTACCTACCAAATCAATGATCAAGGCATTCCTATCCTAAAAACCAATTTCCAATATGTCCCATTTGTCTCAAGGACCTATAAACAACCTGGCATGCTCTCCTCTCGTGTCCAGTTTCAAAGAGAGTTTGGGCTGCTTCATCTTTAGGAATCAAAATAGAGCGCATATGAGCAAACTCAGGGAAAGAACTCATCACGCAGGTTTGGCACTTTCCCTGGGAAAAAAAAAAAAGAAAAGAAGAAAAATTTTGGATCCTAGTTGCTGGAACCTTGTTGGCATATGCTATATGGTAAGCCCAAAATAAACTTGACATGGAAAAAGTATCTGGAGTTCCACCAGAATCTTAGCATTTTTCGACCAATGGTGCAGAGTATAATCTTTCTTTGAAATCCAATGTGGTCACATTGAAACTGAAACACAGACTGAGAGTCAACAGACCTAAAAGTCCAGCCCAAAACAAAATATATTATCATGGCTCAAAAATGCTTGTTCATCTTGCATTGCAGATTCTTCTATCATTTACTGATGGAAGCTATGACAATATAACTTGTCAATATGGTTCGTACATTATAAATGAACCCAGTTACAAAGCAACAAGAAGTTCGAGCTGGATCCGGAAAATCAACCTCAGAACTAGAAGTTGAAGTTTAAGGGATTGCAACAGCACTAAGAAATAGTAAGAATAGTCAACTGTGTGAAGGGGCACAACTGTACAAAGTGGTGATTGCTTCTGAGTATCCAAAAGCAGTGAGTTTTCTCAAGAATGCTGAGTTTGATAACTAGCCAATCATGGTTTCAGGAAACCCAAACATGTTTCTATTCTTCACCATAAAAAAGAAAGAAAAAGAAAAAACATACCCAATATTCATGAGATGCAGAGGACAGCTTTATTACAATACCAATCGCATTGAGTTTCATGCATCTGTAGAATAATCCGCCATGCCAGTGTATATACAGAAAGGCCTTCATTAATGAAGTGGTCTCTGTCCCACAAAAAGGAAATGGATTATTAGCCACTGATTTATCATACTGAAGACATATAGAAATAAAAACAAACTAAAGGATTAGATGAGAATGCAGTAGATTCTGAGTTGCTTTATCTTGGCAAATGTAAGACCTCACATAACACTCACCAGAAAAGCAAAGTCCCTAACTGCTTCATTATTCACAGCATTAACTCATTGGGCAACAGAGTAGAAGGAACTCTAGATGCTTATTTATAGTCTTCTCAACTCTCAACTCTCAGACTTTGAATTCGTGAATGTATTATATGTAGTCTTGATTCATCAATTTGATGCCCTCAATTCTCAGCCTATTTTCACAATAGGCTTTCTTATCTTTCCTATGGATACAAGCTTCATGATTCAGAGTGATCCTTACCGGTAAAATTTTCAATAGAATTTCCTCAACTACAAGAAAACACAAAGAGATATGCATAATTAACTTATGCATATTAATACCACAGGAGGTTTCAATGGACAGGTGGCGTTCAGTTGTACTTGTACCGAAGGTGTTCTCCGATCAGAGATGAGACTTCAAGACTTGCACAGACGAGAGCCAACTAGCCAAGAGCAATAGAGACGTCCCAATCCTTGTCAGCATGTGTAAAACAGACAACTTGCGGAGGGCCGGGCTTCTCTACTGCGCAATAGAGATGGCAGCTCAGATCCAACGCCCTGGAGCGCCTCGAAGCGTACATGCATGTGTTGGGTTCTGGTCAAGGCGCTCCAGGGCTTTGGATCTGATCTGCGGCCTCTATTATGCAATAGAGGAGCCAGATACGTGGTAGCTAACACAAATCAATTCGGGCTCAGTCTAAATGTCAAATATCTTGTGTGCGCTAAGGATTTTAAATCTTGGGAATTGTATTACTATCGGTCTCGGTCGATACTGATGTATTTGCCTGGATAGTTCAATTTTACTTTTACTTCTCAAAGTAAAGATTTTTTTATGATTTTACCCTTGATCTGATACTGATACTTAGAACCCTGTTGTTTACTCTTCCATAGTTCTAGGGTCTTAAAAGCTATGTTTAGGCACGTAGAAAACTTTGATAGGGTTAAAATTCGAAATGTGGGTAGGCGACCGAGGGGTCTACACATCTATAAAATTTATACTCCATATGATCAATCATGTGATAGTTATTGGCTTTTAAAGAAAGCGTACTAGCCAACGGGATTGCTCAATTGACAAAGACCAACACCTCAAATTAAGAGGTTACGAAAAAGTGTTAGAAGAGTTCCTACCACATGTGATTAAGGAACTAGGCTCCCCTTAACATTTTCCTTGATTTTTTTACGGTTCAATAGGTTGATGCAGTTGGGTATATGTCGGTTTAGTCAGCCAAGGTCTGGTGACTCTGGCCGAGGGCTGAACCATGGTTTCAAGTATTGGTATTGTATCGGCCATATCAAATCGGTATCGACTGAGACCGATACCTAACCGATCAGGATCGGATGCCCATATTGTATCAGGAGTAAAACAGTAAAAAAAAATGTACTTTTTGAAAAAGCAAGGGCAAAAATGACCAATATGCACGGATCCTTATAGAGACTGGCCGAAACTGTAATACCCTGAAGTCTAACTCAGGGGTATTTTTGTCTTTTGACCATTTTAGGGTCAAGGTGAATTAAATGGGGATATCAGACCATTGAGGGTGCATCAGTACTTGGTAAGTGCTAAAAAATCATCCATTAGATGAAATTACACTGTAAAATAACTTTAGGGTTTTTGCCTTGAAATTACCATTTTGCCCCTGAACCCTAATTTACCATTTTGCCACTGGACCATAATTTGTCTTTTCTTTTTAAACCTTAATATTGACTTATTTAATTAAGACTAAGATATATATATATATACACACACACACATTAACTTATTATCCACATGTACAATTTACTAACAAGTGTATAACACCTAACTAACCTTCACCTTAGCTAAATCGTGGGAGAGGTATTTGTCACTTAAATTGTGATATTTTATTATAATAAGGAGTAGAGAGATAAAACACAAATCTTACAAAATCCCTATTGTTGGAGGTTTCCTAAATTATCTCTTAAAAGACAAGATCTAACTAATTAACAACCTTAACTAATTGTTGTTAATTAATGATTAACAAAAGAAGGCTTTCCTAATAAAATCATGGACCTTCCTTTTGAAATTTGGACAGCCTTAAGCATAAAGTAAGGGAGATAAAGTAGGAAAAGAGAAAGATTTGGAGATCGATTGACCAGAAGAGAGGAAGAGATAGAGTTGGAGATAAAGAAGGAAAGGGAGAGGTAGAGTTGGAGATAAAATAGGGAGGGAGAGAGAAGCAAAAAATGTGGCTCTCTTGTCTCTTACCCTCTATAAGAGGGGAAAAAAAGTATTGTCAGGAAGAAAGAGGAGAAGGAAGAAGAAGAAAAATAAGAAAAGAAATCAAGGTTTCGAACGATTTTAAAGGTAAGTTTTTAGCCTATGATTTAATTACTTTATATGTTCTACTTGGGGATAGACCATGATTTAAAGGTATAGAATTTTGGATTATGAGTTTGATAAAAGAGAAAATAAAATTTTGATATGTTAAGAGTATTTTCTGGGTTGGACAAAACATTAGTCTGAGATTATTCATATTATTGAACATAGTTAAGGATTGTTTTATGATCTGAAATAATTATTGAGAGTACATACATGTGTTTATATGACCTCCTACAATTTTCATTAAATTCGGAGTTAATTTGATACACCAAAAAATTCATGTACCCGGGAATGGGGAGTACAAACATGTGTCAAAAATTCATGTCACTGTCAGGAAAGTTTTTTGTACCCGGGAATGGGGGTGGTGACGGAGGAATATAGACTTCGAGTTTTTGTCTTATTTTTTTACTATAACAAATTTTATGACTCCTTTAAATTCATGGAAAAGTTGTAAGTGATTTGAGTTAGGGAACGTGGGTTAATGTGTTTTTCAAATTGTTACAGCCTAAAGACCGTTTTTTAGGGGGATTGATACATAACCTAAGAAGGTTCTTCTGATGTTATTTACGTATGAGACATACATATAAGTTAGGTTTCAATAGGATTTAATTTTAACTTATTTGGAATTCCAAAGATACTTATTTTCTATTTTTCTATGTCAGTAGGCAGAATTTTGACGAAATTGTATAGGAAAATACAAATATTGTTCTATTTTGAACGATAAACGAAACCGATATTTGGAACATCAAGGTGAGTACCTCTACCCTAACTTGCTTATATTTCTAGTATTGTCCAAAACAGAATTTTATGAACACTAGATCTATTCTAAACCTTAGATTTCATGGTGTTTTATCATTAAAAATAAATAAATAAATAAAAATAAAATAAAATAAAACAAAAACTGAATTTTTAAACCTAATGTTATATACATGAGAGAATGAGGAACATATTGTATTTTGTTCAATGATTTGCATTATGTGTACATAATATTAGTGTTAAGTTGTGATTATGATTGCATGGAGTATTGTACTATGTGCATTATATGATTTTTATACCATATGAGTTTTTGTCTGTGCATTTTTTTTTTTTTTAGTTTACATAAATTTATTGTTTATATATATGAGATGTGTTGTGCTATTGTGGTAATAAAACTCTACATTACCGGCCTTGATTGAGGAAGGATGTGAAACTTCTTTGATCATTACTTTGTTATTTATAGTTATTGTTTTGATAATTTTTACAAAAAGCGAAGCTGATTTCATGTTCACATAGAGACCGACTAGGGTGGAATGACAGTATTGATCATACTTGAATTCCAAACTTGTTTGTATTTCTATATATTTTCGTTCTTGGATGTATTTATTATTATTTGTTTTGTCTTACTAACATTGACGCTATAATATTGAGAGGATTGGTTCATTAGACTTTTCCTTAGTGGAACTGTGAACTACTAGATGACGCAACATACCCTCAGTAGGATCTACCAATTGTTACATTACCTTCAGGCGGTATGACTTCATCTTTGGGAGCTTGGACACTAGATAGCTTCCACGAGTTTTTGTATGTTGAGTAGAGGCAATGTGGTACTCTAAAGCAATGGCCATTCATGGATGAAATTGGCACTTCGTTGTTTAGTTTCTTTTGAGTTATCATTTGTTATCTATACTTATGCAACGATATAAATGCAGCAATGTAAATATGCATGATATGCTTTTTTTTTTCCTTAAAAAATTTTTATATTATACTATATATGTATTTTTTGGCATTGGTTGTATTATCGTGATTTCAAACATGTTTAGTGTGGTGGTTCTACTTAATAAGTTTCTTCCCTGAGACTTACCCTCATAAGTTACAGATGACATTTGTGAAGACTATAGTGGAGTGGACGACCTATTATTGGTCAGTAGGAGGACATTGCTTATGGATTCAAAAAAGACAATGATTTTTATTTTTAGATGATGTAGACTTTGATTAGACTATGATGACATAATTTAATTCAACATTACTTTAAGTTTGAAATTTGAAATAGATGGTTGAACTTCGAATTTTAATATTATATTAGTTTAGTTAACTCTTGCTTGCACTTATGTTGTGTGTGGATGCTACTCCGGTTCATTATCGCCTAGAACTTAAAGATCCTGTGGACCGTTGATGTCCAAAAACCCTAGATCGGGTTTTGGGTTGTCACAGAAACCGATACCAATACCGACAACTAAATCTTGGGCCAAACAGAAATTCAACACTTTTTCAATAGCTTAAGATCATAACCAAGCCAATTCGACTCAGAATCAACCGATTAAACTTGATTTTTGATTTACCAAGTCCGACAAAATTCAGCCAAGTTTAGGTGATTTAGACCAAGTCCAACAGATTGCTGGACTATTCCAAGATGATTTGGATCAAAATCAATGGAGATTGATCCCATATACCTAATTTTGAGTTTTAAAAACTTCCTTCACAGTGAGTATCACTGAAAATTATACTACATAGAATGTGTACAAAGAAAAGGGAAACCATGGCTTCGCTGCATCAATCACCAGAAGCACTCCACATTTATTTCCTAATTGAAATGGAGATTTACCATTTCTTACCACCGGCTTGGGTTGACAAAAGAAGTATAAACTGCATATGCCTAACACTAACCTTCTTGATCATCCAACGAAAGATATTGGACTTGCTTCTGTTGACTCTCCTTCACTCTGTTTCTGAAGTCTAATCTCCTTACATTCTTAATATAAAAATGATCTTGTATGATCGTTAATTCAGACACAAATTGCTCATCAAGTAGTTACTAGGGATTACTGGATGAGGACATCAAACGAATAAGAATATTTAACATGTACTCTCCTTTCACTCTCAAAAATCCATGTTGCACTCAGATTGCACCTAAAGATTTGAGATATTGATGATTATACAGTAGTTCCTTTTCCACAAACTGCTTAAAAATACTTTTCATAGGCATCCTTGATGCAAGAAATGAGCATATCCACATCAATAAATCCTTTTTCTGTACTCATTACTAGCCTTAGCTCACCCATGTAACTCACTATTGTGAATAATACACTCTGCTGCAACCCAACCACATCAATTAGGGACAGAGAAAAAAAAATATGAGTTTGACTGCTTTTAAAAATTGATAACCTCATAGAAAAGAAGGCAGTGGATCTTACTAGCTAATTCAAAAACAATTACAATAATCTAAATTTTATTCAAATTAAAGGATGGGCCAGAATTTGATAAATTTTGATAGTACCTAAGGTCATGAGCAGTTCAGATCCTCGTCATGCATTAAGCATGGATACTCTTGCATGCCATATTCATGGCAAAGGGAAAAGCATGAAGGGGGTGTGTGATGACCCACATTTTCAAGCACAATCTGATTGTTCTAACAACACTGTCCATTGATCAGTTGAGTAATCCTCACTTAGGACCAGATTAATTGCTCTCTGATCAATGGTTGAAACAGTGTAACAGTAATCTGATTAAACAAATTGATAGTTCACATCACACGAATTCAAAGCCTTTCAGATACTAGGAAAACATTAGCTTTGGAAGCATGTATTAACAAATCAATAGTAAGAAAGAGTTGGGTTTCAAGCTACCTGTGAAGCACCAACCACACTGAAGTACATGCCATTAATGGGATGGTCTGAAAATGCAATCGTTTGTGTTAGACCAATCAAATTAGAAATCCTGATGCTTGTATTCTTAAGAGTAGAATGAATGAACCTGGTTCCTGCCTACAACAAGGAAAGGTTAATTAGACCTTTCTTCTACCTAGTTTGCAAAATTTAAGAGTATCTCTAATATTAGAAAGGATTAAACCACACCTCACATCCGAAGACACTCTTCAACATATTCAATATTTTAGCAGAGACATAAATAGCTCCTGAATTTCTCTTCCTTTTTATCTGTCTTTTTGCTTGGACTATGAACTTGAAGGGACAAATATTTTCTGAATGAGTGAATGATGGAACTTATATGTTCAAGAAGCTACAGCGGTTGCCCCATACATTATTATCCTTCCAACATATCTCCAATACTCTTTATATCCTCTCAACATTCTCATGTTCAAAATGACCAATGCAGTCTCATGAGCCACGAGGATTTTGCGGTGTCATCCTCTTCGTGTACAGTTGGATTCTGTAAGATATTAAACCAATGATCACGTCATTCACTGACTGTTCAATAATGGGAAAGAGTTAGCATGTATTGAAAACAAAACCTCATTCACCTAAATGGTAATTTAGTTTACATGTAAAGTAAAATGCACTTGCCCGTAATGTTAGTCTAGAAGTGTGAAGAAGAAAATCAATGACTTCTACGTAAAATGAATTTGAAAAGAAAATTTGACAAATAATTCCTGCTTATACAGTTTTGATAATTCTCTGTGTCTCACACAAAGAAATGGAGGTGTCATTAGTAACTGACTAATCATCAGACTACTAAAGGCATAAAGAAATTAAAGGGTTGGGTTAGAATACAAGAACAGGAGGACACAAAACGCTCACCAGAAAAGCAAGTCCCTAATCACTTCAGTGTCACAGTATCAACTTGTTGAGCAACAGAGAAAGAAGGACTTGCCGGATCATCATCATTGTCAAGAGGATGTTTATTATATATAGTCATATATATATGATCAGCCCTCTCTACTTTCTCTCTGTGTCCTCCCATTTTATTAGTACTCTCCTCTTCTTGCTCAGGAGCAGCAGTAATGGATTGATTGTGAAATGTCTCCAATTTAGGGCCCTGATCTTTCATTAGGAAGAGGTGTAGCTCTGTCACAGTGCATCTGATCTCACATTCATGGCCATATTCATCATCAGCAGTAGGATCATGATGACCTCGGCCTACCTGCTGAAACCTAAGCCAATTAAACCCTTCGAATTTGTGAATACAGTCTATATCTTGATTTATCAATTTGATCAGGCCCTCAATTGTCTGCCTAGTTTCACACTAGGTAGTTGTTTTTTTGCCTTAATTTGCTACGGATACAAGCTTTAAAATTCAGAGTGGTACTGGTAGCACATTCTCCATTAGAATGTTTACATCCTCATCTAGTCGGCGGCGAAGTATTGGATAAGTAACTTGTATAAGTAACGTGCTACGGTTCTTATTACCATGAATCAGGTATTCACAGCTTTGTCGCCAACTTCACAGTTACCTGGCAGATATATTCCCTGTGTAAGAGGAAAAGAAATTTAAGGTTTTGGCAGCTGTTAATTAACGGGAAAAATGATTTTACCATTGGTTCTATGACATTCTAGCATCTGAGAAAGCTCCCTGAGGCACCAATTGCTTTCTGCGTATCTTTCACTGAAGACAGCAATTGAGAGCTTCGAGCCTTTTATTGCTCTGAGAAGTGCGGGTTCAATATCTTCTCCTTTCCATAGATCTTTGCTGTCAACAAAAGCATGGATTCCACAATCCTTTAGAGCTCTGTAAAGGTGGCCAACAAAGGTATTGCGGTTGTCTTCCCCTCTGAAGCTGATGAAAACATCATAACTTGAAGATCGAGCAACCAATGGCTCCATGAAGATGGCAGTTGCAGATAGAAAGATGCGATTGCGAATCTGTTAAAGAGCTCTATTTATAGGCGAACTGGATTGCATTGATCGAAGAAGATATACGATTAATGGAAAAAAATGCCTCTTCTGTTTCCTGCTACTGCAGTAATAGAAATCTATTTAAGTGCTTTGTCGGTGGGAATAACATCTCCCTAAAAAGGACAATTACTTATTTGCTAAAACCTCCTCTACCTCACATTTTTTTTTTTTAATACTCCCTGTTTTTTAACTAATACATCTTCTTCTACCCTACTCTTTTTAAATACTTAAATTATCCCTCATTTTTCAAATGGGCTGATTGAACCTAGGAGAGCGGATCGAGTCTTCATACAAGAACAATTCTTGTACGGGGCTGATCCGCACAGATGGAATCCATTTAACAATCAACTCTGTGGTGGATTTCATCCATCTATGTGGATCAACCTATACGACAATGGTTCTCAAGAACCTGATTTACATTCGGAACCTAGCTAGATATCTGTATCATTCCTTATGTTTCAGTTCCAAAATGAAAACCCAAGGGGGTAGCGCACTTGGTGAGTAGCGAACTTGATACAAGCCATAAACTCGGACATCTTAAGTTCGACTCCAACTAGGCACACCTTGGGCCACTCACATGGGATGTTTAGTACTCTTCACTGCTATTAGTGAAAGTTGAATGGTTCTCATTCAACCCCGATATGACCTAGACCTGTGGGACTAATCAGACAGAAGGCCTGGATACCCGTCATTAACAAAAAAAAGTTCCAAAATGATACAAGAACCATCTCCATTAATCAATCAACCTATATCAAATTAGGGATCATCCTAAAACAAGTTAGAGCTCCCTTTGGGTCTAAAAAAGCGTCTCACACGACACGACACCACACCTCACAATTTACAAAGCACAAGTGGAAACATGTGGAGAATAGGGAAAGTGGGAGACCATCACTCGCCTGCAACTTACTGTTCCGGCCTCCGGCGGTGGCCAGGTATCTCAATTCTGGAACACCCATTTCATAAAGAATTGAGAAGGAATGATAGAAAGGATAAAACAAAGAAATATAAGGGAAGTGGTAAGAAGAAGACACATTGGGAGGTTGGGCGATGACATAAGGGGATCTTTAAAAATCACAGAGAACGGATCAGGTTCACGTACGAGAATGTATGAGAACGTCCTTGATTCGTGGATTTAGAATCAATTTCTCTCTCTGTTGTTTTATGGTTGTCCTTGTTGGCAACCCGGCCACGTGGCGATGATGACGTGGCCAGTTTGGGTGACATGGATGAAAATAATGAAATGACAGTGTCTAGTGTCACCGATGAGATAACATAACTCATTGGTATGCATGGAATGGTTTGATACATCCTTAGTGTGTAGTGCGGGTTTCTGGGTCAAAACTGGCAAAATTGGCCTATTTACACTCGGGGGCATTTTCGACAGTGAAAATGACATTTTTGGAATATTGTATCTCCATGAAAAATATAGATTGTAATTTATCTAGTCCAGTGCATCTGATTTTGTCGCATTCCGATACCGTATAAAGAAGTTACGGCATTTGTGGCAGTCGAGGGCAGTTTCGGCATTAAAGATGAATTTTTTAAAGGAAGTGTTCTTCATGTAACGATACAAAAAAAATCCGATCTTTCCAACGGTTCTAATTTCATCACATTCCGATTCCGTATGAGAAAGATGCATCATTGGAAAGATCTAGGGGCTTTTTGGTCTTTTTACATGGATGAGTCAGATGATTGAGTCTTCTGGAAGGTCGTAGAGTGTCCAGTTACGGTTCCAACGCACTTCATTTCATCTCAATCGGATATCGTATGAAAAAGTTATAAGTGTTTCCGTAAAGCCGGTTCGAAAATCCAAACTGAAAATCCATCAGTTGCTCTCGGTGTTGGGTGGATTTTTCGGAATTTAGTTTTGAAATTTGAAGGGGTTTTTTTTGTAATTTCAAGATTTTGAAGGTCTGAGTTACAGGGGTCTTTGAGCATTGAAATATATGGAGGTAGGGGCTTGATTGTAATAAAAGAGAGTATAGGGTTGTGAAATGGACGGTCCAAATTCGACCACGTAGGCTTGATTCCCATCTAAGAGTGCTCACGAATTGGTGCTGGATCGGACGCTTAATATGCTTGCGCGAGATTTTCCATTGGTCGGATTTATCAAGAACCATATGCTGGTGTTGCACATGATTGAGGATGCTAAGGTATTACGCACATGCAAAAAGTGGCATAGATAGATGCTGTTTCTCAAGATCTCATGAGATCTGATTTAAAACAGATCTGAAGATCTCATTCCAAGGGCTGCGAGCAGCCTATACTTATGAGACATAGCCGAAACCCTCCATGAATCGTGCCGATCTAACCAATAGGATGTTGACAACGTTTCTGACCACTGACGCAACGTTGACCGCCTACGTCATCATGACATCATATGATCCTAGATCTGCAGTTCATGTTTACTATCCGTTATGGGAATCCGACAGCTCATATTATTAGATACTCTTTGATGAGATCTACGGCCAGATTTGCACCCCTATTGCCCGCACCGCCGGCGTAGCCCACGCCACTCATACGAAGATTCCATTTCAGGCTATTTCATTGCTCTAATTTCAAATGGTCATATCTCCCTCATTTTAACTCGGATTTAGGTGAACCAAGTTGCAACTTCTTCGTTTTTTCAAGCCCTACACTATGGAAGCAAGAAAAATGAGTTTTTAGTGAAGGAAGGCTAGGGTTTTGGCAAGAGAAGCTTCCCCCTCTTTGTTGGTCCTTGAATGAACATGAATACTTGATGATAAATGTTCTTAGGCCATTAAAGGAGGTAAAAAAGGTGGTTGAAGTGTGTTAATGATACATTAACTCAAAGCCAAGGAAGAAGAGAAGAAAACAAGGATGTGTTTGCTTTGAAGGGTAAGAAGCCAAGGAGAGAGAAGGTGTGAGCACCAAACTTGTCAGTACAAGTTTCCAGTCATCCCAAGCAATCGGTTGTGAGATTCTCTAACCTTTGATTTTATATTATATGCATGTATGTATGTTAGGGTTAGTTGTGGATGAATGTATACATGCTAGGTTAGTTATGGATGAACTGTAAGCATGCTAGCTAGTTGTGGATGTATATGTTAGGCAGAGCTTGACTGTAAGGCATTGATATAAGCCCAAATTTACTGTATTCTTTATTGAGTGCTTAGTGGATGCTAAGCATCGGGAGTGGGTGCTCCCGTGTAATGGGTGCTACACATTGTACTAGCACTGCGAGTGCCATCTCAACTTCGGCTTGAGAAAATTGGGTGTGGATGCTCCCGACTGTGGGTGCAGTCAAAAGTAGTGTATTGAGTAGGTACGAAGCCTTTACAGGCACTACTCCGGGGATGTAGAAAATTTGCCAAACCTCGTAAAAACCCTGTGTTGTGGGTGCTTGTTGTTTGCATTTTATATTGAAGTGCTTGGAATGTAGAATGGGTGTGCACACTTGAAAGTGCCTATGAGAGGCTGAGTGTGCATACGACTGTGTGCAAACAGGGACAGGTATATCAGGTTTTTCTTGGCCAGACATCAAACAGTTTTTTGGGGATCGGAATTAGACTCACTGATTCACCCCCCCTCAGTGACTGCCGGGTTACAACACTCTCTTCATTTAATATTTTCTAAATCCACAGAACAGGAAGTACGAGAACATTCTCGTACGTGAATCTAATCCGTTCACGAAAATCACATGTCCCCACTGCTCTCCATTTTTTTGTTTTTTAATAAAAATAAAGAAAAATATATTAAGCTAAAGAGTTTGTTATAACATCCAGGTCAGTAGCAGAGAAAATATTCTCTAAACTAACCATATTAGCAAAATTTTATAAGCTTAGTATAGTCTGATTAGATTCTTTACATTTATACACATACTTTCCCCTTCTTTTGGTAGTAGCTGTTGAATGCGAAGGATACATGCACCTCTAGTATATTCAGATTGTAACGTGGCTATCATGCTGGATCTGCTTGCATTTTGCTCCTAACATGGAAAGATTTGGACCGAATAACCAGGATCTTCTCACTCTTTTTTAGTTTTTTTTTTCCCCCTTCTCAAAGTGCAACTCTTTATTGGTTTAGTAAAAGCAATTATTGAACCAGTCAATTCGGAAAAAGATTAATAGGTCAAAGGTGAAAATAGGGGGCAATTTGGAAATTTAAAAAGAGAAAGTGAGAAAGAGAGGTAAAAGTCCAAACCAAAGAAGTATTAGAAAAGAAAAGAAAAAAAAAATAAGTAAAAATTGGGGAGTTTTAGTAAATATAGCCTAAGTAAAGGTGCGTTATAGTAAATTTACCCCTAAAAACTAAAAAGAAAAAAGATTTATGAGGCTCTTATTAGTTGCAACTTGCAAGAAAACTATTGAGGAAAACAACAAAATTAGTTACAAGAAGTATCTGTTTATGGGGTAGGTTTTTTCGGTTTCGAGACGTACAAGTGGCATTTCGATGTACCAATGCCCTCAAGTGTTGTTTCCCAAGGGTAGTGAAGTTGGCAAAGGACATTTGATTATGAGTTCGACTTCTCTTACTTCCTTATTGGAGCCACTCAAACGAAGTGTTTAGTGCTCTTCATTGCATTATTCAATCTCAGACTCTCAGTATGACTTGATCTATGCGATTATAAATCAGTATGAACAATTCCAAGATCAATCCCAGAATGTCTTGAACCTGTTAAAGAGCCAAAATGACTTAACAAATGACTCACCTTGTATTAGTTCCGTAGAAGTAAAAGACAAAATGTCAACCTCAGGATATTGAGGCGGTCAGAGAGAGAGAGACAAAGAGAGTTTTAAGGCCCGTTTGATAATGTTTCAAGAAACGCGTTTCTGCCGTTTCTATGTCCAAAAACGAAAAAAAAAAAAAAAAAAAAAACGTTTGATAAAACTGTTTCGTTTCATTTGTTTTCAGAAATAAAATTGAAATTTCTACCTATTTATGGTTCAAGAAATGACTCGTGGTCATTCTTTCACTGGTTACTATTGACTTCTAGAAACATGGCTTATCAAATACCTTCAATTCCGTTTCTGTTTCTAAAAATAGAAATTTATGTTTTTGCCGTTTCCTAAATAGAAACGGCAGAAACGTTATCAAACAAGCCCTTAGTTCTTTTTCTTCTTTTTCATATAAAAAAAAAAAACCCTAAAATATTTGACTTATCACCACCATGCATCGATAAATCACTTAGCTGAACCATACTTATCTCTTAAAGGCACCATGGTGGGACCCTCCTCTTTTAGGTTGATTGAATCTTGAGGAAGAACCTCTTCTATATTCTCAGTCAAAGCCACATTGGCTGGACAACTATCATTATTTTCAACAATGGATAAGATATTGTTATATGTTTCCCATTAGAATGCTCAACACTTTCTAAAGTCAATCCTACCGATTTTTCAATATTAGCATCTCCCCAACTCATCCAATAGAGCAAAAGTTCTATTTTCAATATTATCATCTCCCACTTTAGTTTAACTATGAGTTTCGTTCAGAGAGATGGTTAGGGTGGTTGCCCCTCTCGGAGGTTTGAGAATTTTATCAATTCAGAGTCGATGATTCTCTGAAACTCAACAGCCTTTCTCTCTTTCTATCAAAAGAAAAAAAAAATTATCACCTCCCAACTCCTCCAATAAGGCAAAAAGTATTGACAGCAGGAGAATGAAATATTCTTATGTTAGGATCCTCTCCAGCCCCTGGCTTCTCCAACTCTTGGAATCGGATCTTCTGTAGAGTTATATGTTCTACAGTGCAGATCTAAGGGCTGGGAGCACCTTGAGTTGTGCGGTATGTTTGAGGACTCTCAACCCTTGGATCTATGCTACACACCCTTTAGTGCTACAGAGGACCCTGATCCTCCAACTCTCTCCCAACCTCTCATATGCACGCAGGTTGGGAGGGAGTTGGAGAGGATCCGGATCCAATATTCTTTACCTCGTCATTATCTTTGAAATTCAACATTGAATTTGAATTCAAACCCAAGCCACCCTGATTTCTCTTGTTTTGGTTTTACAATCATTGAACAAGAGCATGTCAATGGCACTAGCAACAGCATCAATAGAGCTTAGAGCTTTCTTAGATTTATTTGTTTGGGATAAGATTGTGCATATTTTTCAAAGTATCTTAAGCTTAAGGGTGAAATAGGGCCAGGTTTCTTAAAACCCTAGTCAACCCTAGGTCCTCAAAATTCAACCTAGGTCCAACCTAACCCTGACGGATTTGTGCCTAGACCCAACCCCACTGGGCTCATGCCAACCCAATCCTGCCCTAATTGACCCTAATTGGGCCAGGGTGGCCCTAATTAGCCCTGATTCTTGTTAAGGTCGAGCTAACATTGATTGACCATGTTTTTACCATGTGTCTAATGCATTAAAAAAAAAAAAAAAAAAGCACCAATAAATCAAATGATCAATAAACAATTAAAATTATGAAGTGTAACACAATAATAGATATTTAGGACACCTAACCATAAGAATCAATGACCCAAATTCCATTATTCAAAATAAAAGGATAAAGTGATAGCCCTAAATTATATTACATAAACCATGGTTAAAATTAGGGTCGGGTTGGCCCAACCTGGCTTCAGCTCAAACCCGACCCAATCCTAACCCAGGGTCAATGTCTTTCAACCCTAACCCTCCCTCAGGGTCAGTGTCTTTCAACCTTAACCCTCCCTTAGGGTCAGAAATCTTAACCCAAGCCCTGTTCGGGCTTAGGGCGGGGTTAGGCCGGGTTCGGGCCGTAAGGGCCAAACTTACACCCCCTACTTAAACTAGTGTCCACTATGTCTATCCCTCTCTTCCCTTTTTGAATCGTCATTATCTCTCCGATATAATATCACATACCATGCCCCCTATTGGTAACGCGCTTAGCTTACCAATTACCACACATTGGTTGGGGTGCCTATCCCTCTCACCTGTTTGTTTTCCTCTAATAAATGACAAAGGCAAATTCAATAAGACTATGAGAATAATGTGGATAAAATACACAGATATAATTTTTGGGGCAAAACAAGCTATCACATCTCATGTGGATAAAATACACAGCTATAATTTTTGGGGCAAAACAAGCTATCACACATTGAATTGGAATCAAATTGATATTTATAAATTCATAACATTTTTTATTAACTTAAATAACCCCATAATGCCCTTAATTTTTTTCTTTTGGTTTGTAGAGAGGGGTTAAACCCTTTTACACCTATTTAACTGAAAGCATTTCCTATGTTCAAAGCTATATTTTACCATGTGGAAAACTCTCATGGAGTTGAAATTTAACACGGGAGTAAGATTCCTAGAAATGTCTACATGTCTATAAATTTTGAAATTCATATAATCTACCATGTAATAGGTATCGGCTTTTAATGTGGATATGAACAATCTAGGTTCTCTTACATTTTCCTTTAAATTTAATGGAGAAAAGAACGCTCCATAGTCATGTGGCCATGTGCTAGTACATGGGCCAATGAAGGACACACTTGGGTATCTAAGGAGGGGTGGATTTTTTAATGTTTCACAAGGGTGAGGGGTCGTTATTTCACCACCTTCTTTGTCTGGACGCAAAGAACTCACGAGTCACAAGACTTGTGACTCACAACCAGTGGGCATTTATTGCAGTTGGGTATGTGCCAGTTTAGTCAGCTGATGGCTGGCCTAGATCTGAACAGAAAATCAACATTTTTACAATGGCTTACATGTTCGGCTGATCAGTTTTTGGGCTAAGCTAATTGATTCCGGTTTGTTTACTAGATCTGGTCCATTTTTTATACCATCATTACAAATTCTAACAATAAAGGTGGTCGTTGATGCGTTGTGGACCTGGGAAAACCAGTAACAGTTGTTATCATCTTCTTCATGATGACGAGAATCTGTTTTATGACATCTCATCAGTATTTAAGGATAAGAAAAATGACAAAGTTTTTCTTCATCGGTCACTGATGATAGATGGGATGGTCCAAATGCGTTCTCCATCATCCCCACCTCTTCTTTCTCCCCTTATTGTATGCTGTCGATGGATCACGGTGAATGAATCATCTCGATCGCTTGGAGACTGATCCCATCATTCATACCCGAATAAAAGAATTTTATTAAACTTACTTCAAAATGTTTGATCATCACTATGAATAAATATACTACATAGTACAATGAAAAGGGTAACTCTAGCTTCCATGCATCAATCACCAGAATAACTCTATATTTACTAATAAGAAAATGGAGATTAAACTTTGCTTACCGATGTAAAGTAGGTATAAATTTTTTGGACTACTAAGAGAGTGCTCATGCAGGGTATCAAAAGGATGCTAAGAGATACATGAGAGTATAAATGATTGAATTTGAATTTGAAATTTGCAAATAACTGATCAATATCATTTCTTAAACATCAAACGGTTAGAATTTCTACATCACCTTTCCACATGGCATAACTAGGTGTACTGACGAGGTAAGTTATGTACTCTTTGCAAACTAGGAAATTTTTCATCCTTGTTAGTTACTGTTCGCGTTCATGTTGGTATAGGAACCTCTAAAGTTGTCAAATTGAATTTCTATATAACATTTAAAAAAAAAAAAAAGATATTCTTAATGCATCAATCTGATGTCTGGAAACCTAAACTCATCTTAACACTCCATTAAGGAGTCATCCATTACACGTATTCCAAATTATCCAGCCAATAACACGAGATAGCTTCTGATACCTTAAAACTACAAAGCCTTGATAATCTGAGATTTCCAAGAGTCGAAGGACCCAATAATGGAAGAGAAACTGAGACAATAAGCCTCTAAAAACTTAACCAAATCTCATATGTAATGGATCACAACATTGATGAGGTTACATTGCCTAGCTATGAGATCACAACACAGCTTTTCCTTTTCTCTTTTTCTTTGTGTGGAAAAGCTATTTTCAGGGTTTGCTGAGATGGGGAAGGAGAATCACTCTTTCTATGGCTAGGATTTTCAGGACCAAATAATACACTTGCAGTCGTTACCTGGATTCTGAACAATCATCAAAAGGCTTTGAGTGAGAAAACTCATAGATGCTGAACTGCTAGAAATCTACTTATTACATTAGGTGGGGTTATGAAAAAAGGAATTAGAATTCTGTATATGTATTTTCCTATACTCCTCTACTGACATATTATGGCCGTTAAATGGGTTTCTTCCAGACATGGGCTGCTTCTATAGAGGAACTCACTCTTAATTTATTGGAGGTCATACAGAACATCACATTCATGTTGATGAAGATGCATAGGAACACATGGTTCTACTCATCTCCAAAAAAAATGGCAAACCCAATCATTGTTTCACACTACAAAAGAAAAAATCAAATATTCATGAGAAATGAGAGAACAGCATTAATAATTTCAATACCAATTGCATTGAGTCTATAATGATATTTGTAGAATTACTCTTTCAATATTCTGTGTCTCACCATACCTTGAATCGCTCTGCCAGTACTGTATATAATATTCCGAATGGTCTCCATAATCATTTGGATGGTGGTCTATCCTGCCCACACAAAGAATTGGATCATTAGCTACTGTGGTTCATCAAACACAAAGAAATAATAACACGAAGGAGGGTCAGATTAGAAAGAAAAAATGTAAGGCCTCATATAACACTCACCAGAAAACAGTCCTTGATCACTTCAGTTCAGTATTCCCCAGTATTATTAACTCGTTGAATAACAGGAAAGGACTACACCCAATGGATAGTGTGAGATTGCAGGAGATCATGGTCCAAGAGAGGATTCAGGCTCTTTATTTATATGGTCATACTATCAACTCAAAACAACTCTACAACCCTGCATCATAAATTTTATGAGTCCTCCTTGCTGCTCAGGACTAAGTTCACCATCATCATAAAGTTCATCATAGTAATCATAATCATCGTCATCGCTGTCACTGCCATCATCGTCATCGTTGTCATCGTCGTCATCGTCATCGTCATCGTCATCGTCATCGTCATCGTCATCGTCATCATCATCATCATCATAATAGTCACCATCACAATCACCATCATAATAATATCTTACAATCTCAAGAAATCTCTTACCATAATAATTGCATTCAGTACCAAACATCGGCCTCTCTTTTATCAGGAAGAGGTTCACCCCTCTTGCAGTGCACTTCATTGTTGTAGCCATAATTGCATTAATAGAAAACTGCTCTACATGTGATATCTCAATAGCATCTCTGCCTTTCAGCTGAACCCCGAACCAATCAAACCCTTCGAATTCATGAATGTATTCTATGTTGTATTCTGTAAGACCTATACATGAAAATTTGTTGATGCCCTCAATTTTCAGCTTGTTTTCACAATCGATTTTTTGATCTTTGCTATGGATACAGGCTTTAAAGTGCAGAGCGAGAAAATTTTGTATGAGTGTATAAAACATAGTGTCTACAAGTATGGAGACACTCAAAGAAACATGTAAAAGTAACCTGCACCTACAGATCTCATCATCATCTGGAATTAGATAATGGTTAGGATTTCCTTCATCTGTCTTTTGTTCCAAAGGTATCCAAATCTGTCTCCAACTTTCAATGTTACCCCACATAAATGTTCCCTGAAAGAGGAAAAGAAAGGAGTCAATTAATCATCATAACTATATAAAGTGTTTCCTGTGGGGGAGCCTGGCCCTTATGCGTCCGTAAGGATCAATGGAAGCACATGAGGAAGCATCGACAGGGATGTCATCCCCCCCCCCCAAAGAACATTTTCCCTTTGTTTTGTTGTTACTTTTTGTGTACATTTTCATACTAATTCAAGGGCAGTTGCTACTTAGGGTTCCGAAAAGGTAGGAAGATAGAGGGCTAAAGCACCTGGCCTTGCTTCTGTCTCGAACAATTTGTTAACAAGCAACGACTACCCACTTTACTTATTGATTCATCATTCCTCGTCTTCACAAAGCCTCTAAATTGCTCCATCTTTGCATAAAACTCTCCAAGGACAAATACCTTCAAGTTTTTCATGTTTTCAATGTCTAGTAGACTTCCAAGCCGTTTTCCACAAACTTTTAATTCAATTAAACTAGATGGAAGCTTTGGTATGCACAGAGGCTTATCAGGTTGCTTATAAGGTCTACCAAAGATTAAGTGATGCAAAGATGTCATATTCTCCATTGACCTTGGCAGATGCACTCCACGGTTGCAAGAAAGATCCAATACCTCCAACTTTTTTAGCAGTCCAACACCATCAGGCAATGCTTTAATTCCTAGAAAGTCCAAGGAAAGCTTAACCAAAGATTCTTTTAGATCACCAATGGACTTGGGCAACTCATTGAGTGATGTGCATCCCCTGAGAATAAGCTTCTGGAGAGAACTCAGTCTACGTATATTGTTTGGGAGTTTCTCAAGTGAAATGCAACTTTCCAAGTTTAAGTAAACAAGATGATGGAGCTCTCCGATGGATTCATGTAAGTGAACCAACCTATAGCAATGATCAATATACAACCTCTCTAAGCAAGGAAATCCTGAAAAGTCTGGAGACTCGTACAGAATCTTACACTTACTGACTTGAAGAACTTTCAATTGATGAAATAACTGTCAAACAAAGAGATGAATAGAAAATATTAATGTCCAATAATACTCTCAACTATAAATTCAGAAAGAAGAAAAAACAAATACCACTCACCTTATTTTCAGGCCAGTTAATCCAAGCTTGTCTAAATAAGCCATAACTTAAGTCAAGAAAAATTAATTCTTCATGATAAAAATTAACAAATAGATTTTCCCATGGACATTTCCTCCATCTAAGCCATCTTAACGCAGAAGGCAGACACTGAAGACTCCCCCCCAAGGGTGCTCCATCAATTTGTAGTAATCTTAGTTCAGGCATCTTCTCAAAGTTTTTAGTATGTAAACAACTGTTGTACTTATATGATGAATCATATGTAAGGAGGAGACCTTCAACCATTTCATTCCCCTGCAGCCAAAAAAAAAATCCAAGTAGAAAAACGGTTGAGACAAAAAAATGTAGAGGCTTTGTTGATGTACTCATACTTATTATATTTGGTCCTAATACATTTTATTTCAATACCTACTTATTTATATATTTTTTTTGATGAAGTGTCTATTTATATATTAGGACTACATGCTTACCAACAGAAAGAGCTGAGGAAAATAAAAAGAAAAAAGATTATAGCTCTTACCTTACCGCTGTTTAATACCTTTATGATATTATCATGAGACCATAACCGGCTATGGTTATCAGGCTTATCAGGCCTTTGATTGTAGGCAATTCCTCTTCCCATATCTCGAATCTGATCGTGCATCCACAACTGTTCTTTTTCCCATGTAAATGACTTACGAATCTTTAAGAGGTATTTTCTCTTAAGAACTTCCATATGGTATCTCGGCTCAAAGCCACAAGCTTCCCATATGGAAATTACAACTTTTTCCTCCCATCCAACAAAAAAACATGCTGCATCAAGAAACATGGCTTTCTCAATATCATGCAGATCATCAAAGCTTGTCTTTAACTTTTTATAGACATCATCATTAGGAAATTGTTTTAATGTCCTAAGCTTGGATTTCCATACTTCTTTATTTTCTGTCATACATAAAGCACGACCCAAAAACTCCAAGGCTAACGGCAACCCTCCTGTCGTGCTTACTATATCAACTGAAAGCTCCATATAGTCATTAGGAGGTTGTTCCTTTGAAAAAGCATATAAACTGAAGAGTTGAAGACTCTCATTCTTATTCAATTCCATAGGCTCAAATATTTTTCTATTATTTTCAGGCACTCCACTTAGAACGCTCTGATCTCTAGCTGTTACGATTATCCTACTTCCAGAACCAAACCAACTGAGATCACGAGCCAATGCATCTAATTGGTCATGATTTCCCACATCATCAAGAACAAGAAGAATTTTCATATTATGAAGTCTTTCTTTTATCAATTGGGATCCTCTTTTAGAATTGGATACTATTGTTTCTTCCTCAAAGACATCAAAAAGAAGATCTTTTTGCAAGCCAACTATACCATTGGCTTGTGATGCTTTCTCTCTAACGTCTTCAAGAAAACAACTCCTGCTAAAATCTTCAGAGATGCGATTATATAAAGCCGTTGCAATAGTTGTCTTCCCCATGCCACCCTCACCACATATCCCTAGAAACTGAATATCCTTAGAGCTGGTATTTGATGTAGTTGATAAAAGATATAACACATAATCCACTTGGGATTCTAGTCCAACAGGATGTTTAACATCAATCAAACGGACTTTTTTCAATCGGTTAAAAGCATCTTTAACAATTTCCTCTACTTTATTTGATTGATCATCCCTGCAGACAGTTAGAAATGGAATTCACAACTCACAACATAATTGGAAGTGAAACTCAAATGCTTAAAGAATATATGAAATTTAGAAAAGTTTTCTTGCGGGAAAAAAGGTCATTATTGAGTTATATTGTGAAAAGATATATTAAAACCAAGAAAAAAGAAGTGATCTTCACAGAACAAGTATACTCTCGGGTTACTAAGACTTACCTATCGCCAATAACCCATCCACTCTTATTTCCTGCCGCTCGCAAAGCATCCTTCCATATTGATAAAGTTTTGGGCGCCTCCTCGCTAAGTGTCTGAGGCGAAATCTCAAAATATCCAGTTTGATTCTTAACGTCTGATGGCTCAACCTTGAAGAAAATGGGTAAAATGATTTGACCGGTTCCATGACATTCCAGCATCTGAGCGAGTTCCCGGAGGCACCATTTGCTTTCTATGTATCTTTGAGAGAAGACAGCAATCGAGAGTTTAGAGCCTTTTATAATATTGAGAAGCTTACCAATATCTTCTCCTTTGCGTATATCTTTGCTGTCGATGAAACCACGGATTCCTTTACGCTTTAGAGCACTGTAAAGGTGACCAACAAATATATTGCGAGTGTCTTCGCCTCTGAAGTTGATAAACACATCAAAGTTTGAAGATTCAACCTCTGACACCATGATCAATATTTCAGCTGCAGGTAGAGAGAGATGCGATTGTGAATTTGTTAAAGAACTCTCTCTATTTGTGAAGAGAGTAGATGATTGGCGGTTTTGTTTCCTGCTTCTGTGTGGTCAGTCGGGAGTGATCGGGACTCGGGACTCGGGACTCGGGACTCGGGAGGAGAAAAATGGTGATTTGGCGGGTGAATTTGGTTAATAAGAAAATGCGGAGAGAGTTCCTAAAAGGCAGGTTTGCCTCTACACTAGCTCTACACCAAGTGGAAATGGGATCGAATTTTCACTTTTTATGAGACAGGATGGTCATTTCGACTTCCGCTGTGTCTGTGCCAGACCTTTTAAACCACGCTAAGCAACGCGGCTAAAAAGTGAGTAGAATCACTTTCGGTGCTTTCATGGGTCGTTGCGGAAAAGTAAAATGGAATGCTTTAAATCACTCTCTAAAGCATAAATCACTGTCAACTTTGCGTCTTTGACAGGTGAGGAAAAGATTAAAAATTTTTACAAAATTTAAAATTTTAAAAATTAAAAGATTAAAAGAAAAGAAAAAGGAAAATCGCTTATTAGGGTTGGTGGTTGAAAGGTAAATAGTGGGATGAGAAATGGAATTAGTTGAGAAGTATTTGTGTGTAAATGATTAGTTGAGAAATATTTCTGTACAAGATAACTGGAGAAGGTTATTGGTTTCGTCCACGGGTGGCCTTGTATTTAACTTATCTTTTTTTTTTTTTTTTTTTTTTTGGTCAAGTTTCAAAATTTCAATTGCTAATGAATGATGAAGGATAAGAACGAAGAAAATTATAAAAACTTATCAACCATTGGAGTGGAATAAATTATGATCATATGTCCTAACGTTTTTATATTTATTTTATTTTTGGAAGGGTGGGGTGTGGAGGGGTAAACAAAAGCGCCCGGGGTTCTCTTTTTTGTTTCACTTATTGGGACTATTGTTGTAAGAAACGTTTTTGCAAAATGGTTTACATTTTGAAGTTAGGTCTTGTCTGGATATATGCTTATATTTATATGATGGATAGATTTTTTTTTTTTAAATTGTTTTGAGGTTGAGTTTTCAGCCCGGGCGTGCAGCCCTTGCTATAGCACAAGAGCCAATGGAAGGGCAATAGTGCACCCATAAGCATCAAGGGGTGGGGCGAAAATTTCACCCCATCCTGAGACTTGGTGTAGGCACTACAATTTTTTAGATTTTGTATTCATTTGGATAGATTTGTATGAAGCATGGTTTGAGGAATTGAATTTGATTGACATCGGTTTTGACCAATCCCAATTCTTAGTAGATACCATATCAGTGCATTGATACAATAAAAAATGATTATTTTAATTAAAAATAAGGGTATTTCTATCCTATCTAAGCCTATCTGTAAAGGTATTGACCTTGACCTGTTTTCTCAATACTGAGTTCTCAAACCTTCATATGAAGTCCTATGTTTATTCTTACAATGCTATTGCTTCTAGTTCTTTTTTTTAATGGAAAAATATTGAATATGCCGTCAACATATAGTTAGCTAGCACTCACTATTTATATTTGTCTCTTTCGACCTCTGTATTCTTTTTAGGAAAATTATTTTGTACCACCCCTATTTTTAAACCTTATATGACAAACCATTCTAATTTTCTCAAAATATCTAGTAGGTACCATAGTTAGTAAAATACACATATAATACGTGCATCCAAACATTTAATTCAAAAGTTCGTAATTTGGCACAACAATAAAAAAATTAAAAAAAAAAAAACTGTTTAATATGCGGATTTTAAAGATAACCGTCTTATACACGAATAATAGTCGTATAATACGTTACATACTCAATAAAACTTTTGGGTTAAAAAAAAATGAAATGACATTAACCCAAATGGGCCAAATCCCGATTCTTGACCCTTATCTTCTATCAGGAACCCTAATCGATCGAAACTATAACCCTTCTTCTTCCCTCTTCTAAGTTAATCAAAAAAAGGAGGAACCCTTGCCCTATTGACCCCTTCTCCTCCATCTTCGTTCTCGGCGGCCAGTGACCGAGGGTAATAGGTAAGACCTCAATACCCCTTGCACTCATTCTCTTCTCAATTTCTCTTCCCATCGATTGTTGAAAACATAATCAACCATTATTCTTCTCCGTTTCTCTTCCCATTGGTAGTTGAAAATCCAATCAAGGGCGATTGCATCTGCAAATAATTTTTAACAAAAAGCAAGAAAGATTCAAAAGAGATGACTCACATGGACAAAGATGGCCAAGGGTTGGATTCTCCAAAAGGGGTTGAAATGAAAACTTTTCTAGGAAATTTAGCATACAATCGCTAGTTGAATTGGACCGACAATTATTTACAAACATAGTTGCAGTAGGACAATGAGAATAATTAGAAAGAGATAAATGACACGGGTGTTCTCCTCCCTCTATTCTTGCAATACTGCATCTGAGAAATCAAAATAGTTGAAGGGAGGAGGTTCTTGAGCTTTAAAATTGATCCGTGACCGGTCTTAGATTGTACCCCCATAGAAATTTCAAGAAAATCCAAGCGCATCTCTGGGATAAACAATTGCAAACACTTATTCTCCATCTTCTTAAACCTTGTTTTCGTACAAAAAAGAAGAAGTGAACATGTAAAAGTTACAAGACAAGATGAAGTTTGATTATCCTCTTAATTCTTTCTATCATATCATTTTTAGGGGTTAAATGTAATTAATATTATATATGAAAATTCAAAAGAATGGGAAATGATTTTAAATTGGAAAATCAGATTGGATTTTAGTGTCTATAAAAGCATGGTAGATTATAATTTAGTTTCAAACAATCATTTTTAGTTCTGAATTTTTGTTCTTGGATTTTTACAGAACAACCGTATTAAACACATATTAAATGCGTATCGTATCATTGCCGTACGCATTTTATTACATCGGATTTTTTGAAACGTATTATTACCGTATGGTGCATTTAATTGCCTTTATATCCGTCCATATTATTATCGTCTCCCAACTTACTAATTATAGTAGGTACCCTGTTTTGCGAACAAAATGACACTTAAATACATTCCGTTAGATCGAAATCGTCAAATGATGTCGTGGTAAAGTTGTTATTTTCTAAATAACTTGCCATTCTACCCTATGATATAAAAACCCCCATTTCATATAATTGAAACAAAAAACTTTCGATTTAGGCCTTCAACCAAACATTCTCCTCCGATTCAGGAAACCTAACTTTCCCCTATGATGAATCTCCTCCTCTGAAGGTGAATTTCACCAGAGGATTGCGACCTAACCCTCTCATTTCACACGCTTCCTTGTTTCTGACAACAAAAGGTCAAAAATGGTGGAGAGACCTACTCAGAGGTTTGAGACGGAGTCAAATTTGAGCTACGTTCCAACTGAAATGAAAATTTTTGAACTTTTTCAACAATTTTTTCACAAAATGAACCGTCAGAATTACTCAAGTTCTGATCCTATTTCAGTAGATGACGGTCAGTTTGATATGTTTACATGTTTACCAATTGAAATTGCTTGTATGAGGATTATATTTGATCTCAGTTTCCTCAAATGAAGTTTTGTTCAAATTGCTGTGAAATTTCTGCAACAAAGACTTCGACATTTCAACTGTGTGATCGGTCTGTGACTGATAATATAAGATTTGAAAAATTCAATCAAAATTTAAGTTTCTTAACTATTGAATTTGGATTTTCCCCCTTCCCTGCTTTTGGGATCAACAATGGCTATGGAGAGGACAAGAAGCTCAGTCTACGTAGGACTGAAGAGAAATTCTAGCAAGTTCGGAGGTACACATCTTCGATGATGTCCCCCGTGCATCACTATGCACGATTAGAATCAGCCGGTGTGGATTTCCAGAGCTAACAGAATTCCATAGCCAAAGCTGCAACTCAGAAGCTTGCGCAGGTCATGCATGGCACATCAACAAACGGAGGATAACTCTCACCCTCACTGGCTGCTCCTCCTTCAATTCTCACCCTCAATGGCTGTGCCTCTTTCGGTTATCACCATCAATGGCTGCTCCTCCTTTAATAGGCCCTTCAATGACAAAATCTGTTATTAATCAACCCCCTATGTCTACAAATTCCTTCGGCAGACCCTTCAATGGCTGCAAATTCGTTCAAGGGTTCAAAAGAGTCTTTTATTTGAGAGTAAAATAGGGGAAAACGTTGAGAATTGATGTGTAAATAGGTAAACATAATAGGGACAAAAGTGTCTTTTTCATTTCTAAACTAATTAACGCTATAGTTAGATATTTTAGAAAAATTATAGTGGTTTGATACATGATAATTTTCCTTCTTTTTATATGATAACACCCACATTGGTATGGATCCCTCTCTCTTTATAATCAGTGTTCCAACAGTTGAAAAACTTCCTACCCAAAAAAAAAAAACAGTTGAAAAACTAGTCGTAGAAACGAAGTCTATTGAATTGTATCGGATAGATCTACTTTTACCTAGGAAAAAATAATTATTTTTTTATTATGATTATACCTTTGGATTATACATGTGTATCAAGATCGAAAAAAATTAACACTAGAGATTGATCAAGTTTGATTCCATTGGAATCAGACAGATACTAAGAGATTCGATTCAAGTTTTAAAACCATAGAATCCATACAGAGTGTCTTAATGTTACATTCTTATTCATGACATAGATTTGGTTCTTCTTAGTTGAGCCCTCTATTCCCCATGTGGTGATGATCTCTTTAGTTGTTGAGATTTCTTTTTTGATCCTTCCCGTATGTATATAGGTCACAAAATAAATGGGGAATCAAATCTAGGACCGTGCACCTATCTATACAATCCTCAATTCGCCCTAACCATCTGAGCAACCCACGGATGGATCACAACGGTGTACAACAATCACACCACTTTCAAGTGGTTCCCACATCCCACTTTGTTCTATCATGACTCTTTTCTACCTCGATCTTGTGCTATGGCTAGCTCTTCCTTACCTTTTCTCTTTTCTTTATTCAAAAGCAAAAACTGCTTTATCCCCTATCGGAAATGTGAAGGTTATTGCCCCTCACTATGTGAGATGTTAGCATTTTGCTTTTGGAAGGATAGAAGGAAGCTTCATTCCCTCTATACTTCACCATTGAAAGCTGAATCTGTTATACTATGCTTAGCCTTAAGAGGAAGATAAGTTTCATTCCCATGTAAATATGCTAAGATGGAAGGTATCACTCCTTGCTCAAGGGAGCACAACGGATAAGGAATTCTAACATTTGAACGTAGGAATAAGAGTGAGCAGCTTTTTCTTAAGTTATGTTGAGATGTGAGTTATAGAGGTATATTCCGATAACGGTTCAGGCTGAACCTGTATGTTGTCGACATATATTCTTGGGTAATCTCCACCTAGTTTTTTAAGGGGGTGTTTGGTTCAGTAAATCAAATGGTGTATGTTTCGGATATGAATGTCAATTTTTTGATAGACATTCTTCTGAATTATGTTTCTTTCTGAAAAATCGTTTGGTTGCCTTGAGGTACGGGTGTCAATCGGTCGGTCCGGGTTGAGTCGATTTTGGTGTGGAAAATCTGAAATCGAAACCGAAACAATAAGGAAATTCCGGTTTTGGTTTGGTTTCGATTACGGTACGGTTTGGTTTCAGTTTGTCTTCGATTTCTTAAATCGATTTGTAACCGGGTTGGTTTTGGTTTTTGGTCCAGTTTGGATTCGACTTTCCATACAAATGTGTACAAAACTATGCAAATTTTGATTTTTTTAATGAATTTTGGAGTGTTTCGGTTTCTTACCGATTTGGTTTCAGATTCGGTCTGGGTTTTGAGCCAGTTTTGGTTTGGTTTCTGGTTCATCCGGTTTTGGTGCTGTTCGGTTTGGTTTTGGGGTTGCAATACTCCAAACCGAACCAATAAGGCTTCGGTTCGATTCGGTCCGTGTTGTTATCGGTTCGATTCGGTCCGTGTTGTTATCGGTTTGGTCCGGCCGATTTTACCGGTTCGGTTTAGGAATTGACACCCCTACCTTGAGGCTAATACATGTTTCTCGCGGGTTGAGATATTGGCTTCCGTAGAGAACTTCTTTCCGCTTTCTCCTTTTATACTAAGTGGTAAAAATGTTGCTCAAATATGAGTTTAAGTGTTGAGGTAAACTCAGATTTGAAACACATCCTTTGTAATATGGTCATTCATGGGAAGTAGGGTGCTCACTTATGAGGGTCATCCTATTGAAACCAAACAACTCAAAAATTTAAGAATTATCATTCTAAAGAATGTCATCCCAAAGATTTACCGAACCAAACACCCCCTAAGGTTCTGGGTTCTGGGTTGGACCCCCAAGTGGTTCATGGCCCTTCCCACAACGGTTCAACCTTGTATCAGAGTCCACGTCTTGAAGCTACACATGAGATGGAATGTTGACATGTTATTGGGAATTATATAGTTGTACTTCCACATTGGTTTTAGTTCAGTATCTAAGTATGTATAGACTCCTCATTTTGTCACCCGGGTGTCATATTTGGATGATGAAGATGTACTTTTGAGCAGACGTTTAGAATTATACTTGGAGAATGACCAAAATAACTGAAGAGCATTTATGAGTTCAAAAGTGGTTAGATGGTCTTAGAGTTAATCCAAAATTTTGAAATAGGTGATTTTAATAAATAACACACACACATATATATATATATATATATATATATTTTAATGAGGACATTCTGGCAATGAGTTCATATTTGGGCTTAGATTTCAACAAAGTATAAATTGCATATGGCTAACACTAATTGATATTTTTCTACCACAAAACAATTTTTAGTTGATATTTGAGCTGCTTCTGTCAACTCTCCTTCACTTTTTTTTTTTTTTTTTTGTTGGTAGAATTGACTCTCCTTCACTCTACTTCTGAATTCTAACCTCATTACATTGTTAATATACTAATAACCTTGTAAGATGATTAATCCATACATGAATTGCTCATCAAATAGCTATTAGAGAGACTAGGTACGGACATCTAATGAATGAGAACATTTAACATGCACTCTCTCACTCTCACAAATCCATGTTGCACTCAGATTAGATCCATAAGATTTGAGCCATTGATGATTATCCAATAGTTTCTTTTCCACAAACTGCTTCAACAATATTTTCATAGGCATCCTTCATGCAAGAAATGAGCAAATCCGCATCAATAAATCCCTTTTCCGTTCTCATCACTAGCCTTACATCGCCCACGTAACTCACAATGGTGAAAAATACACTCTGCAACACTCGCAAGAATTTTTTGGTAAGAGTCAACTAGAATACTTTATTAATAATGATGAAAGAATAAAGATTACATTCACGTTGAGTTGATAATCTACCTGCAGCATGACCATCAGCAGATGAACAACCCAAATAATAAGCCAACCACATGAATTAAAGACATTAGAAGAAGAAAAAAAAAAAAAAGTCTGGTTGCTGTAAAAAATAGTAAGAGAAGGTATTTGGGTTTTGAACTACCTGTGGAGCACCAACCACACTGAAGTACATGCCATTAATGGGATGGTCTGAAAGTGAGATCTTCTGTGTTGGACCAATCAAATTAGAAAGCCCAATGCTGGTGTTCTTAAGAGTAGAATAGATGAACTTGGTTCCTGCCTAAAAGAAGGAAAATTTAATTAGACCTTTCTTCTACATAGTTTGGAAAATTTTAAGAGTTCTCTCTAATGGAAAGAATCATTAATGGCATACCTCACGGCCCAAGACACACTTTAACATATTCAATATTTTACCAGAGACATAAATAGCTGCTGAGTTTTTCTTCCTTCTAATCTGTTTCTTTGCTTGTTCTATATACTTGAGGGGACAAATATTTTCTGAATGAGTGAAAGATGGAACTGATAT
Source organism: Macadamia integrifolia (assembly GCF_013358625.1). Classification (NCBI taxonomy): domain Eukaryota; kingdom Viridiplantae; phylum Streptophyta; class Magnoliopsida; order Proteales; family Proteaceae; genus Macadamia; species Macadamia integrifolia. Next base: position 9,770,681 of record NC_056558.1, on the reverse strand, counting down.
ATTTAAGAAGCTACAGTGGTTTCCCCATACATCATTAGCCTTCAACATATCTTCAATACTCTTATATCCTCTCAGCATTCTCANAAAAAAAAATGGACATAGAGCTTTCACTCCTATGCCACTCCAGTTATATTCGTATAATCTCAACACTTCTCTTCTCTCCCCCCACCCACTTCACCCTCTCCCCCTTTCTATTTACTTTCCTCGTGATGTCATGACCATGCTAGTATTGTTAGAAACATTCACCGATAAGATTTGGAGAATCTCTCTAAAGATTTTGTGGTCCACAGTCCACAAAGAAAATAGAAAGCCAAAGTCAAACCACAAAAAGTGTTACTACTTTTAAAAGTCCTCAAACACCACAATTCAAAATTATTGAAAGGCGAGTCGAAACCACACAAATTGTTAAGGTTAATTTTTTATTTTCTTTCTATAAGATAACAAAAAGTAAACCAACCAAACCAGAATGGTGTCTACTCCAAACCGTGCGTTTGACCGGCGGATTGGGTCTGTTTCTCACATGCTCTAATGTCTTAATTAAGTGTGAGAATTTTAATTAATGGATTTGCTAAACTGAATGCAGTTTTGTCAATATATTATTTCATCTCTCTCTCACACACAATTTAGCTACGGTTTTAAAACATGAAAGCAAATGAGGGTATTGACCAATACAATATCGGTATCTGCAGCACCTGATATTATTAACACAGTAAAATAAACCATTTGAGATCGAATGGGCCTAATTTATCCAATCTATATTGGTATCAATCGAGATCAATACACATATCATGTCTTATAAGTATGATTTTGAACTTACATTTTTTTTTTTTTGAATAGATTTTGGACTTATATTTTAACCACACACAACAAATGCAATAATCAATTGATGATTTTAGGTGTCGGTGTCATATTGATATCGCCGGTACTCAATATTCATTGGTCTAGACAATATTCATTACTAATATAATAATGACACTATAGTGGTGGTATTAGAACGAGGAAGGGTTAAACAATCCAACAAACCAAAGCCTTTGTATTTAATCTAAAGGATAAAACGATTTAATTAATCCAAGTATGACCGATCCATCTAGTATCTTGTAATTATTATCATATTTTAAATTTTGCTCTTTTCATTGTATTGCTAGGGAGATCAATTCTAGGGATGACTCTATCAAAAGCATGTATGACTTCATAGTTGGTGGAACCTGGATGCTTCCGCCTTCACGCTCTAATGAATAAATTTCTTTTTACCAAAAAATTCATAAAATGGTAAAACTAGGCCATTCATTAAGTTAAATACATGCAAACAATTCTACATACACATTCATAGAATAATTAAAGCTTAGTATTATCGTTCAAAACCATCAGAAATAGGAAGATGAAACTTCTTCATCGTCCCAAAAACAAGAAGGAACCCAGAAATAAGACCCTAACATTTTTTTTTTTTTTTTTTTTTAAATCTAAGTTGGAAATTGAAGAAGATCAAGTAATTATGAAGACAAAAATTAAAGTTACTTAAAATTTAACGAGTAGCAACCAATTCACGAGAAGCTAGCAGTGAGTTGAAGATGTGAAGAGCAAGTCTCTGATCAAATTCATTACTGTCATACTTAGAAATCTGTGGAATGGGTCGGCTTCTGGGGATCCTCTTTCCACCAAAAACACTGTTGTCTGAGTAGCCACCGACGTTGCCTGCAAAACCAAGCATCATATTTATGTAACCATCTCTAAGCTTTCTCCACATCTTCATGGGATACTTCATTTTCAGCTGCAGCTTTGGTATTGCTCTTATCCTCCATGATGAACGTCTTCGACTACTGTACCCTCCCAACCTCAACACCCTTATGTTCTTCTTGACATTGAATCCATCTTTAAGTCGACTATATGATCTCCTACTCCAATATCTCTTCAAGCTCCCATAAACTGGAATTGAAGTCATTTCCATCTTCTTCTTCTTTCTTCTTTCTTCTGGCCGGTTCTTCTTCTTGAGATTAAGAGAGAGAGAAAGAGAGAGCTAGAGAGAGAAAGAGAGACAATGAAGCACCAGAAGAGTGCAGCTTAACTTGATGACTACAGAAAGGCATCAAGAAACGCTTTATAGGAAAAGAAAAGGGTGGATTTAATAATACATATCAGCCCCTTGTGTCAATAAAGTCGGTCTTACCAAGTTGCCATTAATTATTAATGGGATGAGAGAGAGAGATTTTGTGCGTGTGTGTGTGTGTGTGTGTGTGTGGTGAAAGTCCATCCAGGTTTCTGAAAACTCAACTGGTGTTCATACCTGTGATGGGTTTTTCTTTGAGCATCTTCTGGAACTTTAAATCTTGACTTTCATAAATAAATAATATCCACTTTTTTCACAGTTAAGCAAAAAAGTTGGTGTATACCAAGTTATTTGTGTATGATGGGTTGAAATTTCTACGGTTCGACTTGGAACACCATTGCCGCATATATTTGGATTCCCATTAGCAGAATAGGATTAGCAACAGTTAATCTACTATGAATTTTATCAATATCTGATTTAGTTGTTTGAATATTTCCATTAGCATAATAGGATTAACAATGCTTAATCTACTATGAATTTTATTAATATTTGATTTATTGTTTTAATTCCATTAATAGAATAGGATTAACAATACTTAATCCTTACTATGAATTACTATTCTGTGGGGAAAATCTTGTTGTAATACAAGTTGGTGAAAAAATTTGTAACCTTATTTTTTATCTCCATATCTTATTTTAGTTGATTGAGATTGCGATCAACGATTCTAGAGTGCACTTTTATTTAATCATACGATATATTAAAATTGAATCCTTTAATATAACTAGATACATCTTTTACTTGAGGATCCCAACCACACCAACATGAGACACAAGAAGATAGTTCTTAATTTCTTATGATAACTTTAACAGTGCTGTAATATATTGGTCTTACTTGAGCATCCCCCCAGTGATATTTTTACTTTGAGTTAGATGTTATATGTTATAGTTTTATTTTTTGCTAACGACGGTATCCAGGCCTTTGGCCTGACTAGTCCCACGAGTCCATACTGACCCCATAGTTATATGGACCAGGTCATATTGAAATTGACTGAAAACCATTCAACTTTCAACGAAAGCAGTGAAGAGTACTAAGCATCCCATGTGAGTGGCCCCAAAAAGATAAGAGGAATTGTATTTAGAACACTGTTTTCCTCCCTGGCCAACTTGGCTAGCCCCTTGGGAATATTATATGATATTGATGAGAATTGGTTCTAATTAGTTTCCATTCATTAAATATTAATTAGCAATGCACAAGTATACTGTAATTTTTTTTTTTTTTTTAAATAAAAATCGTTTAAGTTGAATAGGTCAATCAGGATGATGGTTTGAAACTTCCGATTACTGGTGAAATACACTTAGATTAATCTACCAAGAAATTTAGAAATATTTGATTTAGGTGACCAAGTCGAATAGTGTAAATCGACTATACATTGCAGAAATATTTTACTTAAATAACTATGTTAACTTTTAATGATTAGTGAATTGAATTTTTCTTAATGCTTTATTTGTTTTTAAGGCAAAAGCGAGGGAAAATGTAGATAAAAGTAGTACAAAAGGATTGAAATTTAACATTTACCCAATTTTTCCTTGAAAACAAATGGAATCATCAAAATCAAATTCTCATTTTGATACTCTTCAAAATGTTTGACTTTGTTAGCTGGGGGGGGTTTAAGTATAGATTATATTGAATATTTGTAAATAAGGTAACCTAGATATATCTTTTATTTTTTTTCTTCAGGGTGAAAGGTAATAAGGATGATGATGCCATTTCATCGCCCACATCACCTTCACCTGCCACACAGAATCCTTCTAAGTCTGTTCGTCTTCCAAATGTATTCCTTCAATTCTCTCTTTCTAAATGTACCATTTTCATTCTCTACAACTGTATCACAATGTAAACTTTGTACAATTCTTCATTATATAAGAAAACTTTCTTTTCTCTAGTGGATAAAAAGCCTCCACACTTCGTTTATATAAGGGAATGACTCATACATAGACTAAGGGAATACTTTGTTATCTTATGCATGATTTCATTAGCTAAAGCATGAGAAGTTTAGGAGATGGGGGCATAGTTTCTTGGGGTTATACCATAAAGATTCCAAACAAAATGCATTAATTGTATATCTTTTAACCGTAGAATTTGACTTTTAAAAGCCCATGTAGAAACCCTAGAAGCATGCATGGACTAACCCCTTTTCCTCTCTGAGGTTAGGCATCTCTGTCTCACTATTAACAATTGGTGACAATAGATGAGTGTTAGTGTGAAGTCTACATCTTAGTATCATACATTTCTTTTTTCCTTTTTAAAGATTATTAAATTTAACAAATTTAGATTTATACATGATGAAGGAACCCACAAAGGAAAGAGAGAACCCATAGGAACAAAGTTTATTGAGTTAGTTGATAAATAAATTCAGAATGATGATGATATCCTTTTTCATTTATTAGGCTTACATCCCCTAAGAAGGAGACAACTTACCTATAAATTTCAAAACATCATTAAAAAGAAGAAAAGAAAGACCTATACATTTCAAATGGGAGATGCCCTCAAGCATCTGGTACTGTTCTCACAAGCCAACAAGTGTCCTACCATACTATATGACTTTTTGAAGGAGCTTCTACTCATGATGGAAACATCTAACAAAGAAAATTAAGGCGCCCTATGAATTATGAAACTAAGGTTCGGTGTATGTATCTGTTTCACGCCTTGTGTTAGTGTCAAAGTGTCAGTTTCATTGAGTTTCAAAATTTGTGGATACCTAGGAAATCCATCTTTGTTTTCATAAGAAATTTTTAGTCCACACAAGAAATATTCTTATTCATCAGCGGCTCTGGAAAATTTTCTCCTAAATTTATTATCGAAAATCCTAAGCCTTAATTTAGGTGAGTCACCGGAATTAGGTAAAAAATATCATGAGCTTTGAAGTCTCACGGGTTCTTGTTTGAATTTAGTCCAAGTCTTCCCGAATTGCTTATGACTTAGTATTATTATCGAAGTCAGTAAAAACTAGTCGAGTTCGATGATCTTCCTTCCCTTATTTTTACTATTGAGACTAATCATTTATATGAATTTTAATTCTAGTTTTTTCCATTGAATGAACAACCAAATTTCATAAATGGGATTTTCTTATTCTCTCATCTTTTTCAAAAACTGTCTATATTTTTAATGATTTATGTATATTTCTTGTATTTTAAAAAGATGAATAATTTCATTATTACAAAGGTATGCTATTTTTCAAAAATCACAAAGCGTCTATTATGCCACACGGACATATGATATCCATACCATCAATTAGATAGAGAGGATTCCTTACCAAAAAAAAAAATTATAATAATAATAATAATTAGATAAAGAGGGCATGGTCTAGAGTAGCCACGTGCCAAATTTCAAAGCCTAACTCAATCGTCCCATTTGTGTTAGCACACATCCAATATATGCCATTTCATGTGTACCAATACTCTAGATATTACTATGCACTTTCCCAACTCTTAAGTGAAAAAAATAATTTACAATAAAAATAATGTAAAATTAAATGACTTAAAATTTGTCTTATGATTTTGTAAAACATCACCTTTTCATTGTTGAATAGATAATCCGTTGAAAAAAAAAATGATTCTATTACGTACCAGGTTTAGATGGGCTATTATGTAGTTCATGTGTGGTTAATGGGTAATTATTGTATAGTTATTTACAATAGTTATCTAGTAATTAATGGAGTAGTGGAGTTATATAATGGGATAATACGTGGGTAGTAGGTATCATGGTATACAGATAACTCCTTGTAAATTTGTAACTAATTTAATTTATAAACTAGACTTACAAAGGACTGAAAAAGAAGAAAAAAATTATCAATTGCATTTCCTATATTTTCTCTATGGCCAACTTTTCTATTTTCTCTTATTCCTACTAATTATCTCTCTTCCTTTACATAGTAGATTCGCTTGAGTCACCAAGCTTTTTTTTTTAGAATAAATTAACTTTAAAAACCCTGATTTTTTAATAAAAACATGCTAGAAAAATATATTTAACAAGTTAATTCAAAATAAATAAATAAAGTTGAAAATACAATTATTTGATGGAAAAACCTAATATGTGGTCGGTCAAAGAATTGACTAGCATGGAACATCAAAGTTTAAAGGGGGCCACAAGTATTATATCCAACAACAGTGGGAGTGGGACTTTGAAACCACACTTGGCATCATAAGTTCATACAAAAACTAAATAAAATTTGGACACATTCAGACTTTCATAAGCATTAAAAGCAAAGAAAGTCCTAGAAAAAACCATTTAGGAAAGTCCAACGGTGCATGACCGCCACATGAATATCATGAATATTCTGATCCAAAAGTAAAACCTACTTGACTACAACCTTAAGCCAGATGGCTGAGGAATGATGACTGATGTTGCCATTCCACCGGTCTGATCTAAATTCTTATTTTCTTCTTGTGTTTTTTTCCATTGGCAATGGTGGGTGGTGGGGAACTCGGGGTTGGGGGAGACAAGTGTTGGAAGCTTAAAAGGGTTTCACCGTTTAATAAATGCCGTTTTAAAGTCTGGATTGCATAGCCAAAACACCCGACACTTCTAAAATTTGGGCTGCTGTATTCCTGGGTCTCAAAATCGATCTTCTTAATAACAGTTCTTTTCTCTTCAGTTTTTATGTATTTTTTCAATTTTAATATTATCTTAAAAAATAATTGATTCCCTTTTTCATTGTATTCATTATAACGTGCTATCATATTTAGCAATATAGGAACAATATAGGAACCAGGTCCTCTATGAAAAATCACAAATCCAACCCATATTATATTCTTAAACTGGTGGATTTTGGACCTCTCTATATTATCAATGATGAACAAAAGGTGACCAGACAACCTCACCAGTCTACCCCAAAAAACTAATCTACCTGTTACCCCGAATTCTATCTTGCTATGCACTGGGATAACTGATTCTTAAAAAATATATCGAGTTGGGTTACAGTCTTAATATCAAAAAAGAAATTGTCCCTTACACCATTCTAACTTTATTTTGATAGAAAATGATAAAGGCAAAGAGTCTCCTATATGGGATAACAAAAGCAATGAAAAGTGGATGGAGGTTGATGAGATTTGAACTGACATAGGGGAATTAAGGGATTTTCGGGGAACCAATTATGTTAGCCATTGGCCATGGACTGCAGCCCCTCTTTTGCTGACTACTGATAATTTTTATCAAGGCCTAATCTATGTATTATGCCTAATAACAACATCATCCTTAAGCTTAAGGGTGTTAATCGGTTCAGTTTAAATGGTTCGATTTGGTTTGGTTCACATACTTTTTGGTTGAAATCATAACCACACCATTTACTAAACGGTTGCACTTTCTAAAACCGTAACCATTTAGTAAACAATTTCGGTTTCCACATTTTTTAAACGGTTTCGATTTCACAGTTTTAAATTGTTTCGATTTTGATTTATTTCATACGGTTTATAAACGGCTAGTAATCGGTTTGCTAGTTTATTTGCATGTTTACTAAAATTTGCTTTTGGTGATAAACGATTCAATCTTGAGAATGTGAAATGCAAACCATTATGTTTTGTTAAAATAACTAAACAACTAAGCAAAAGAAAATATTTTGATAGAAAATAGTCTCAAGCGCATCTAACAGGGTAGAAATCCTCTGAAATTCGCATCGGTGCAATTCCGTGCAATTCTACCCCAGGCGATTGACACGTGTCCCTGGGGTATATCCACGGTTCAGATTTAATCCCCACAAACCACTGAACAAACCCTCTTCAACCAAACCAGTGGAGACCAAACCGAAACAAACCGGTTCGGTTCATTATTTCAAATAAAAATGTGATGTTTTCCCCCTCTCTCTCTCGACTCTCTCTGTCTCTCGGCCTCTCTCTCTCGACTCTCTCTGTCTCTCGGCCTCTCTCTCTCGACTCTCTCTGTCTCTCGGCCTGAAACCCGAGATCTGCAAGCAAAAGCTCAGATCTCGGTCGACCTCTCTCTCGACTCTCCATCTCTGTTCCCTCTGTCTCTCTGTCTCTCTCTCTCTCTCTCTCGACTCTCTCTGTCTCTCGGGCTCTCTCTGTCTCTCGGGCTCTCTCGTCCACCAAGAACACCACTTGGCGTTGGTTCCAAAGAAGTGAGTAAGAGTGGAAATCTTTGGTGGGATCGAACCAGAGGTTCAAACGCTGCTCTCTGTTACCCACTCCGTTCACGTATATGTTCGTCTGAACTAGATAAGGCTCGCCGGTTGTGTTCCCCAGAAACTCAAAGTCGAATTCGTTGTGATTTGGACCATCTGATGACATCTGTAAGAAATTTATGTGAGACCATCTTCTTCAACATTCAAATAGATAAAAACCCAGAACCAGAACCCGAACCCAGAAATTCACAGTTTTTGGAAAATGATATTACAGAGAAATCAGAAAACAGATTGAGATGTGTTTTAAACTTCAATTTCTTGGTTCTTACGTAAAATGCAGTTACAGTTCCTGCAGAGTCTCCTTGAACGAGTTTGATCTGTATTGTTGTTTTCCCAAACATATACTTGCTCTTCGAAGCAAATCCAGCACCTAAATCAACAATTGCAGACTTCGTTAACAAATGGAAAAGGAAAATACAAGGAAAGAAACCAAAGCGCAAGGAAAATATGGTCCAAAAACAGATAAATCAAAACCAAATAGCCATGAAAGGAACTGAAAAGAGATAACCAGAATGGGAAACCTCAAAGAAACAGAGAAGCGTAATGAAAGGCTTAACTTAAACTAATAGCTCAAGATGAGTGAAGAACAGAGCAAACGTGAGATTTGTAAGAACTGTAATGCATCACGTTCTACCCCAGTAGGGGTAGAAATCCTCTGAAATTCGCATCGGTGCAATACTGGGTAAGAACTGTAATGGCGGTTTCGTCTTCTTCTTATTCTTCTTCGATGATCACGTTCTTGTTTTTCAGTTTTTCTGTTATCGTTTTGGTTGGGTTAGTGAGTGCTTCCAAGTTCGATGAGTTCTTCCAGCCGAGCTGGGCACTCGACCATTTCATTTACCAAGGAGAACAGCTTCAGCTTAAGCTTGATAATTATTCTGGTTAGTTCCTTTTTCTTGTTTCTTCCTTCAATTACATCTTCTCCGTCCAATCTTTTTGACATTTCTGCTTCTACTGTGAGTGTTTCTTTCCTTTTGATCGTGTCTCTGCTTCCCACACTGTCAATTTCTGTTCTCTTTTGCTTTTGGCTCACGTTTGCTCTGTTCTTCACTCATCTTGAGCTATTAGTTTAAGTTAAGCCTTTCATTACGCTTCTCTGTTTCTTTGAGGTTTCCCATTCTGATTATCTCTTTTCAGTTGCAGCTTTATTTTTTGAAACCATGACCAGGTGAAACTAAATAGTTGCAGCAAATAGCAAACATGGTTGAAGAGATCGAGAGAGAGAGAGAGAAGAAGAAGAAGAAGAAGAAGAAGAAGAAGAGAAATTTTATATTCTTTGATTTAGAGAGAGAGGCCGAGAGACAGAGAGTCGAGAGAGAGAGGCCGAGAGACAGAGAGAGTCGAGAGAGAGAGGGAAAACAGAGAGGGAAAACAACACATTTTTATTTCAAATAATGAACCGAACCGGTTTGTTTCGGTTTGGTCTCCACTGGTTTGGTTGAAGATGGTTTGTTCAGTGGTTTGTGGGGATTAAATCTGAACCGTGGATATACCCCAGGGACACGTGTCAATCGCCTGGGGTAGAATTGCACGGAATTGCACCGATGCGAATTTCAGAGGATTTCTACCCCTTTTTCTGGCGTCGATGAATAAAAACCGATATATAAAAAGGGCGAGTGAAGATGAAGCTAGCTTGATTCTGCTATTCATCCTCTCCCAGATTCAATGATGGAGCCAACGAGCTTTCTCCACATAGAAAGCTCTTTTCGTTCCCTATTTGCAGTCGCTTCGAATCGAATGCGCTTCTTCTGTTCTCCAAATTACGGAACTCAACAACTATTCGGAGGCTCAATGCTTCTGTATCGATAGCCATGCTTTTTGGTTCTATGTAAATCTACTGTAATCGGAGATTCTAGGTTTTCGGATTCCTGAAATCCGTTCTCGATCGACACTAGGTTAAAAAGTTTCAATCTTTTTTTGTATTAGTTTCAGGTTTCTTATTTTTTTCTTTTTTCTATTTTATTTTATATATTCATGTAACACAAAGAAGGTTAGGGTTAGGGTTTTTCAGGGTTTTCCTTGTTTGTTCTCCCCCCTCCCCATTCTGGGTTGTTTTGGAGATGGAAATGGAGGGTTCTCGTAGATCCATTGATAGGTCGAGGGAACCAGGTTTAAAGAAACCTAGATTGTCTGAGGAAACCGAACGAGATCGTAGTTTTAACGGCGTTGTTGATCGTGATCGTGATCGAGCGTTTCAGCAGAGACTCTCTACTGTTGGAAGCGGCCCCGGTGCTGGACCTTTGCTTTCGAGGTTTAAAACGAACGAGAGGGAACGGAATGTGGAGAGAGATGAGCCTGTACGAGGAGTTTATCAGCAGCAGCAGCAGCAGCAGCTTCAAGAGCTTGTCAGTCAGTATAAAACAGCTCTCGCAGAATTGACCTTCAATTCAAAGCCAATCATCACTAACCTCACTATTATAGCGGGGGAGAACCTCCATGCTGCCAAGGGGATCGCTGCCACTGTCTGTGCGAATATTCTTGAGGTGAACTGGTTTATGCCGTTCTTGCTTACTGTATCGACTGTAGCTGTTTATGTATTGAATGTGAAATTGTCTTCTGGTTGTGGTTCATGGCGATGGTTGTGTTGTAAAAGATAATGGAAGAAAAAGGGAAAGGAGAACGAGAAAAGAACTTTTATTTACAGAATATTTTATTGATTTGTGTTTGTAACTAGAATTCAAAGCGATGGATTAATGCAGTTTCAAACTAATTTCGGTCCATTGGGAAGAAAGCAGCTCAAGAACCTATTAGTTATGAGGGATTTTTTATTTCCTAGACTTTGGCAGGGTGTGGTCTGCCTGAATCTGTGACTTGTCTGAGTGTCCCTATTGCTGGTGTGTTTTGCAACAAGTTCCTGTCTCTGGTATTGATGTGATTAGCAATTCCTTGATTTGAAATGTATATATTAGTTACTGGGTGGGCTATGAGATGGCTTTTTGGGAGTTTACATTTTGAAGTTGGCAGATCGCTGAATAACATCTACACTTAGAAGCTGACCCCTTATCTTGATGTCATGATTACGTGAGCTCTAGTTCTCATGGGACTGTGTTTACTTTCAGTGTGTCTGCATGTCAGTACCCTGGCACTGCCCGACTTGGTACAATGAATGGTCGGTGATGTTGCCAATTCTAGTTGCTTAGCATGGATCTGATCAAACCTCACTTATCTTTCCATTTGATGTGTGGAACTTGTATGGGCTAATTGGACTGTTATTCATTGGTTGGGAGGTGGAACTTCGGGCATGTTATGGCCTTACAATAATTTCAGCTTTGGGTTTGTTTAAGTGATTATGGTTCTACAAACAGACAAGTTCCCTATGAATATTCCAACCAATGTTCACTGCAAAATGTGAGTAGCAATTCAATTTTTTTCTGCCATCATTAGTTTGCAGACGCTGTCATTTTGTTGTCATTCTTGATATAATAGGATGTATTACACATTAAAGTTGTGGCTTTTGCTGGAGCTCCAATTATTTACTTATATGTGAGAATAATTCCAAAACAGAGATTTAAAAACTTTCTAGCGGAAACAGGATCACGAAAACAGAGAATAGGACAGATTAGGAAGAAATCTGATAACTCAGGACAGTGAATTGGATTAGCCTAATATCCTGGCTGAGTGGCCTTCCTTAATTGCAGAGTAGGTTGGTAAAGTTTTACAGTATTCCAATGGCTAGATGTGCATTCATGTGCAAGTCCTAGTATCACTAGGAATACTCGATAGGAGGAAAGGAAATGAATTTCAGCAGCCCAACTCAAGTTTAGAATTGAAATTCAGAGAAGAACAAATTTCAGGTAGTTGTTTTAATTTGAATAGAACTTGAAACTAGGCAGAAAACAGGGGTGATGCAGGTTCAGAAAAAAATGGGAAACTATACTTTCTAATACAAACTAGAAGATAGAAGATATTAAATTGCGCAGGAATCCACTTTACCCTTGTAGAGAATCCATTCTTCCACTAAGGAATCCACCTCAGTGCTGTTGGAAATCCTCTAACAAGGACTTCAACTTAAACTATCGAATTAAGTGATTCGCTTATTCCTAACTCCTACGGTCCTACCTTTATTTAGGCACATTAAAGTAGCCAAATACAATGGAAACCCATGGGACCAAAGCCCGAAGATGTATAGAACTCAACCCAAGGTTTTTTCCCCTTGCTAAAATAGGCCCATTTAAGTGATTTATCTGCATTATTACTTCTATAGGAAATTTGTGTTTCTATTAGCGAGTTATCTGCATACCTTTTGCGGGAGTCCTTGTGGATTCACTTCTTCAATAATGATGTATTTCTGAGGCATTTACCCTTTTAGAGCTTTTCACTGTAAGGCTTTATTAATATCTCAACAGCTCAGATTATGTCTCGAAAAGAAACACACCTTTTTTTACTAGGATTTTAATGGGCCTTTCTTGGAAGCTGTACAATGATGATTTATTATGATGTTATTAATCTTATGGAGACCATCTAAGGTTTATCAGTCTTCAATCTAGAAGTACACTTATCAACGGTCAGTGCGTAAAGCTTGCCTCATTGCCATGCATCTGAATGTGCACATGTCATAACATGAATTAAGTATGTAAATAATAGTACTGCAACGTTATATTGCAGCTTGCATTGGGTTCCTTTTGTAATTTAATTTTGGATTCTTGCATGCTGTTTTCCTTGTAACCTTGGTCATGGAAATTGTCAGAGGCAAATGGAGCAGAGAATTCCTTTTCATGTTGATCAATAGAAAGTAGTTAAGAGTTGGATTGATAGGGTCAGCTGATGATGTGTTCATTATTTTTCCCCTTGTCATAGTTTATTTCCTTTATATTTATATCTTGAAGATAGAAATCATATATGCTTCATTCTGCTGAAATATTATCTTTATTTATCAAAGAACAATTTGAATTGTGCTTTATTTGATTTAAGAATTTTTCCACCAAATTCTGTTGAAGTGCTTTTGGTTCTCCTGGTCAAACCTGTTTAAAATAGGTTGGGGTAAATTCTTTCCTGGTCCTACAGTCAAAAATGATTTTAGGAAACTGTAAATTATTGGGATAGCCTTCAGAGGCTTACTAACGTAATGTGGTTTTAGATGGTGAGCTACTCTCAGGTGAGCGACGAATAGCTGATTTTCTCCAATGAGATCAGCACAAAGTTGATTTTTTTTATATGTATATTTTTTATTATCTCTCTCCTTTTTCTGAAATTTCTCGCGACAACAGGCGTGCATGGTACGCTATCAAAAATAAAATCCGTGATAATAGGTTCTCTAGACAAATAATACTTTTCTCATTGTCAGAAAAAGTGTCTTGAGCATTTTGGTTGGTTCTGTGATTTTTCTGATTGGCTTTTGTTAAAAGGCTGACAAACTAGGAATGACTAAATAATCTGTTTTCTGTTTCTTAAGATTATTACTTTCTGATGCTGCCATGAAATCCATCATAATAAATATTTTGTCACGCTAGATGGTGTAAGGGGTTTGCTGATCTTCCATTTAATCCTGTTTATACAAATTTTTTGCAGGTACCCAGTGAGCAAAAGCTACCATCTCTCTACCTTTTAGATAGTATTGTAAAGAACATTGGGAGAGATTATATTAAACACTTCGCTACCAGACTACCTGAGGTTAGATTTTTCGGTCTTCCTGTAATCTATCACGGTTTGTTAAACAATTCCTTACAAGTGATATGAAAATAATTTTATTTTTTGTATTTTCTAAGCTACTTATGAAATGTTTTGTACTGGTCATTGGATTTTATGGACATAATGTTCTTACTATTAAAGAGCAATAGATTTAATTTCTTCTATACCCAAGGATTAAAGTATTATGTATCGGTCAGCCAAAATTAAGATATGTATTGGAGGGTATCGTATTGGAGATACGCTAAAGATATGTAGATAAATGGATAGGAAATACTTTTTTACACACTTTTGGAGAGTATCGCATTGACAATTCAAGGTTTGTAGTTGTTTTTATGTGTAAATGTGTAATATGGATTCCCAATCTTGATTTGCACTTTAGTTAGAGAAAGAAATGACTGGCAGCAATTTTGAGAAAAAAAAAAAACCCTCTTGAAAATCGTGTTTTGCTGAGAAATGACCAATTTTGGCCATTATATGACCGTAGCGCACCATATCGGTAGGTATCTTACTATATCGGTATACCGAAATGTACATTTCAGTTCAATTAATAAATGAATGCTTTATCAAAAATCTCAATGTTTTTTTGAAATGTAATGACTAGAATAGCTATTGATAATAATGATCTGCATTAAGAACTGCATAGCTTGATACTATCATACTTACATGCATCATTAACCATTGGGATTTTAGAGTAGGTACCAATATTGCGGATTGCCGTTACAAGACCTGAAGTGGCAAACCCTTGGGTAAAAATAGCACTTGGTGTGGTTATTACGTTTATCTTACGATACATATCGATACAAAAGGGTTTTGAATTTCCAATGTAGCGTATCAGTAAGGGCCGATACTGATATGTACCTGCCAGTACGGTACGTTATGTACTGATACTATAAACCATGCCTATACCCCTGTTACATTGAAGGTTTAACTGATGGCACACTTCCCCTTCTGTCCTCCAAGAAATCATTGTCAGACACAAGTTTTCGGCAATCCGTTGTCTTGAAGTTTCAATTGATATAATTTTTCCGAAGTGGTTTTCTAATTTTATTTTGCTTCAATAATAGTGTGAATTATTGAGGATCTATTATCAAAGTGAGCCCCCAAGGGTTAGCTCAGTTGGCAAAGACCAACATCTCACAATTAAGAGGTCATGAGTTCAACTCCTCTTGGGGCCTACCTGTCAAAAAAAAAAAATAGTAATAATAATCATGTCATTTGGTACCAAGTGCTTTGCCATTATTGTCACAACTAATTGCCAATCTTTTCATTATTTTTCTAGGTGTTCTGCAAGGCCTACAGACAGGTTGATTCTTCAGTTCATTCTGGTATGCGGCATCTTTTTGGGACTTGGAAAGGTGTATTTCCGCCTGCCACTCTTCAGAAAATAGAGAAAGAACTTGGTTTCTCACCTGCAATGAATGGCTCATCTTCTGGCATTTCAGAATCGAGGCCTGATTCACAATCACAACGCCCTCAGCATAGCATTCATGTGAATCCTAAGTATTTAGAGGCGAGGCAGCGCCTGCAACAGTCAAACAAGGTAAGCTAAGGAACTTTAGATCTGCAGTCATGTTCTTCCCTAAATATATATTGTTATGCTCATTTTTTTCACTTTGATTAGTTTCTCTATATTATTTAGAACCAGGATTACTGCAACAGGGGGCTCTCTTATGTTTCCAGATCTATTCATGACACAATTTTCCTGAAAAATTGATCCTGTTGAGGTTTAATCTTATTATTGTTATGTCTAGAGTATGATACAAGGGAGACACATTTACTCAGTGAGATCTCGCTAAATTCTTGTTTTTTGGCTTTGGTGAGTCGAGACCATAGGCGATACTAGAAAACGACAATATCTCGCTCAAAATCTTGGTTTCTTGCTGAGATTTCGGTTCACTTCTGGGTTTCAACTCAACTCGGTCGAACCAAACCAAGTCATATGATGTTTTAAACCCCATTTTGACGAGATTTCTTTCCTTTCTCGCCTGTCTTGCCTTGCTGTGAAGACAAAAATTTGTGTTTTGGTGCTATACTACTATTGTCTATTGTTTACTCTCTTATATGATATATGTGACTATGTGCATGCGAGTCATCCATGTATAACAAACCATTTTTTATATCTTTTAATTCCATATGCTTATTTAAGTTGTTTTACACTTTTAGTTGAATTATATGTGTTCTAAAAGTACTAGATATTGTGTGGAATGACCTAAGGTAGAGCTTACCTATGTATGTCATAGACTACCAAGTGCCAACCTAGGGTCTGAAGTCAAAGTACCATTTTAAGTTTGATTTAATAAAAAATATCTAATGTCTCACAATGTTTAGAAGGCTTCAAATGGGCTAGATGACAAGTTTCAAGGCCTAACTTGGCCATATGGCCACTGAAACCCATCCCCGAGTTTTCTTAAGTTGTCTTGTCAAAAAATACACGATTTTGTCAAGATCTCAGTTTTTGGCCTGGGTGAAACCATGGGTGAAACTGAGACCTCGAACCTTGGATACAAGTGCATGTGCATACTTTAGTGTGTGTATAAATATTTTATATACATCATGTATATAGATTATTTCCATAATGATACACTTGGTCTTGATTTGGTGAGGAAAGATTTTCTTTTAAGGGGAGGGGTGTTGGGGAGGGGGAAACCTACCTTCAACCAGGAGATGCTTTTTTGAAGAACATTTCTCATGGTTGCTACCCTTGTATAAGGACATGGGTGCGACATCCACTTGCAAGTTGCAGTACGTTTGTGCCTCAGGATGGGCCTTTGAGTATGAATATTATTAAGCTGCACTGTGCTCATGTTTAGTGGGCCTGTGCAGTTGTATGAAGCACTTAAATCTGCCTGGTCCCACAAGCTTGAAATTGTGCCTGTTTTTAGAAAAGGGAATGTATTCTGTATATATTGAAAGAGAGTTGTGACGAGGTTGAAGTCATGCTTTCTCAGGGTTCCAGGAGAGCTGGAGTGCTGGAATGGATGGTGGTCCTAACATTTGGTATTTCTTGGTGTTGTTTGGCTGCATTTTTAATGATTTTGCATCGGTATTTGTTATATACAGAATAGGTGTCATTTTTCGATTAGCAGGTGGATAGTGTTGGTATTTGGTAGTGGAACTCCTTCCTATCCTTAGATTTTGGATGGTGCAGATTTTACATTTTATCCGTGCATTACCGTTGGAGCGGAGGCTGTGAGAGATGTAAGTCTGGTCCCATCACTACCAGACATTGGACTGTAGGACTGGACTGTGGCTCTTGCTGCTCTAACATTTCTTCATAGGTTTCTTCTTTGTAAGGGAAACTTTTGTATTCTGAAGCGAGATCAAACCTTGAGGCTCTTGCTTATACTGTTCAACCAGAGCAGTTTCTCAATTGGTAGACAATTATAAATTAAAGATTTCTTCTTTTCCGCTCTTTTTTTTGGTTATGGTTCAAACTGTTTGGTTCTTTTGCTTGGGTGGGTCTAGGGAATGTGGTGTTCACTTTTAACCATTTGTCATACACTTTGTTTTTTGGCACCATTGTTCAGTTCCAATGCCATCTCTAGTAAGTTCCTATCTTTGAAGCCTACTGTCCAAGATATGTATTGAATTGTTACCCTTTTTTCTCTACAGAATTCCAGAGTGCATTGGCTTCTTGAATTAAGTATTCTCTTTTTCTCACTCTCTCTCACACACGCATTCCCCTCCGCCTCCTCAGGTTGTCAGGTTGTTTATGGGTACCCAAATACCTAGTTTCCTGATGGATCTAACTCAATTTGCATGGCGGGGGCTCCAAGATTCCTGGGATCCAATCAGTAATTGGGCTGGCTTCTGTTAAAGACAGAAGAAAGGGGCTGGCTGGGGTCAATGCATATATTCTAATAAATAAATGAAAAAAAATCTGACTTTATTTCAATATTTTCTGTATTTTGTTTGCTTTTATATTTTAAATTTAAACCTTTTCTTTTTGAAAGCTCTAGATGTCAGTGTTTAGATATATGCAATGTTTCATCGTGCTCGCTTTTTTATATTGTTTTTATAATTTTTATATTGGACCATAATTTCCATTATTTTTTGCAGAACTCTCAACGTCCCCAAAGAGAAGTGTTAAGTGAGCCTGTTCATGAGAAGAACACTGGTGCAACTTATGGAGATTATGAATATGGTTCTGATCTTTCAAGGCATCCGGACATGGGAGCAGAAAGTGGCAGTGAGAGGCTTACTGAGAGAGGACTTGACAAGACTTGGTATGGAGCCAGAAGCAGTGCTGACTCGGTTGTTGGCCTCACCAATGGGTTTGATGCACGGCATGGATTTTCAAACTACCAAGCACCTAGATCTACTACTCAGGCTGTTGCTCAGCTACAGAACACTCCGAGCACTGTAAACAGAAGTAGCAGAGGGATATCTAAGAATTGGAAGAACTCAGAGGAAGAGGAGTACATGTGGGACGATATGAACTTCAGATTGACAGATCATGGGGCCCCTGATAGCTCAAGGAGAGATGGTTGGACTCCAGATGATTCAGAAAAGCTGGTAAGCCTGCGAAGGTGAAAAATAAATTAAAAACACTCTTGAAACTGGATGAATTAACCATCTGATGTCTTTGAGCTTTTTTCTTTTTTGGAGAGGGGTGGTGGTTTCCTCAACAGTTCTCAATACAGGTCATCGTGTGCTGCATCCTCCCCCTCCCACAATCACCAAAAAAAAAAAAATTTAGAGCAAAGCTCTTATTGTAAACGGGGCTCTCCATACCTGTATGCTTCATCTAACCTCAGAGTAATTTTGTCAACACCATAGTTGTCTAGGCCTCGCCTAGGGATTGCTTGGTCTCCACGTCCATGTTTGACCTAGGCATGTGATAATTTTCATGATATTATTAGGTAAAAGGTTGGCTGCATGGCCTGCCCACATACGCTTGGCTGTGTGGCTCATCTAATTATGCAATGTGGAAGGCGGATGTGACAATTCTGACTGTTGGATATCCTAGGAATGGTCTGGTTTTGCCATGTCATATTTTAATCTCAAATTCAATCATTTAGCCTTCCATGCAATGGCATACCCTCCATTTACTTTTTTTGGTACTGTTGACACTATCTATTCATTGATTCAGCAAGATATGGTGAGGCCAAGAATCAAGGTCCCACTATAGCTAGACGCCCTATTTGAGTAAGGCCGCACGGGTGGTCCATGTACCTTTTTTTGCATACCCAGTTTTTTCAATGCTTTGCTTTGCCACTGGGTAAACTCAATTTGGCCTGAAACCTAACATGTGAGTTGGGGCCTGGGGTCCATCTGTTCAAATTTCTCCCCCACTTGACATGTTGTGTGAGAGAAATAGTAGACCCACCCAGCCAAGCTTAGGTGAGTGGGAAACCTAGACAGCATTTTCCCCTATTATTATTATTTTCAAAAAACTCATGCATGGTCGTATGCTTTATGGTGCACTATGTTGCATTTTATCGCATCTTTTAGGTGGATAAAATTGGAGAAAGAGTAAAACTGAGGTTAAAATTGGAAAAATGATTGTAACTAAGCCAATAATTGTTGTAATAAGGAAATGAATGCTCGACATTCGTTGCTTATTTTGATTTTTGATGAATGTTGATGTTCATTGTTTGATTGGTGAATGAGTTCATGCCTATTCTCTAGTTGATATCTTATATAGATTAGGGCAGGCCTTGGCACAACGGTAAGGTTGCTCCATTGTAACTTAGTATTTGTGGGTTCGAGTCAGGAAACAGCCTCTCCGCAAAGCAGGGGTAGGGCTGCTTACATTATGACACATTGACCAGCCTTTTTAACACATTTTTGCCGATTTCCTGCACCCCTAACATAGTTGGATGCATATCCTTGTATCCTAAATTTTGGCAGGCAACTTCCCTGCGTGTGATGCCCCTGGATGAATACAATGTGTGCTTCCATGAGTATATTACTACCAAATGTAAAGTGTAGTATTGAACAGGATACCAATAATAGATGAAAAATGTACAGAAACAATTCCCATATTCTATTTGGCTTGACATGCATGTTTTATTTTTTCTAAAGAAATTCCAGAAAAATCTGTCGGTGCTATGTTTTGTTGTTCAAGACATATAAAGTTATCTGCATGTTTAGCAATCATCTTTACATAACTTTGCATGTTGAATTACCTTAACCATGTGCAGGATGAAGAACACCTTCCACAACCTCTTAGCGAACATGATATTGGGTCTAAAATTAATAGAGAAACTTCCTCGGATTCAAAATCCATGACAAAGAGAGGACAAGCAACATTTGGGCATCGAACATCACCAATGTGGTCATTGCAAGAGCCACACCCAGTAGATGCCCATACAGGCCAAACTTTAATGGTTTCAGGTGGTTCAGCTTCTCTGAGTAGTCCTTTCACCAGGGCTGGGCTTCGTCCCCAGATGGTTCCATCGTCGGGATCTGCTGGAGTTTTAGGGCAACAACGGCATCTTCCTTTGGGATCTGCATCCCCATCCAGACAGTCTCCCAGTCACCAGGATCCTCATTCACCTGTATCTTTTGCACTTCATCAGCATCAACAATCACATAATTTGTCTGAGCTAGACCATCCCCAATCAGAGCACTTTGCTCAGCCTGGTTTGAAACCATCTCAGCTTGCGGGATCATTGAATCATGTACCTCAAGAGTCTTCCCCCGTCCCCTTTAATCAGCCTGGTACTCAGCCAAATTTGCAATTGAATCAATCACAGCCTCCCCAACATCTACAAACTCCATCTCCTTTGATGCCTTTTCCTCAACTAAGGCCTCATACTCCCTTCTCACAGCAGCAGCCTCAGCCAGAGAAATTGCCGTCTCAAATATCGGGTCAGTCCCGTAAGCTACTGCCTCAAGTACCAAATTTTGGAACTCTAACAACAGGCTCTTCTGTGCCTAGCCATTCTAATAGTTCCACCGTGGAGCAAACTGGAGAATCAAACACTAGAAGTTTGTTGGATGCAGTTTTGAAAAAGGGACTGTTCTCAAACAACTTAGGCCTCCCCAATCTTAATTTCCAGGAGTCGGGGTCGCCATCTAATTTGAACATACGGCCCCCCCTGCCAAGTGGTCCTCCCCCAATCCAGCATGCTGGATCATCTACTCCTTTGGTTTCACCATCTTCTTCAGCTTCAGCTTCCCGTGGGAATGCATCAGCTGTAACGACACTCCCTCAGAGAACAGCTGTCCGGCCTCCTTTGCCTCCTGGACCTCCACCTTCCTCATCTATTGTTGGTAGCACATCAACGCAGACATCAAGTATAACCAGTGCTACTCCCAATCCTCTTTCAAGTCTTTTGAATTCATTAGTTGCACGGGGCTTGATATCTGCATCAACGACAGAGTCATCAACTGTTACTGCTACCCAGGTGCCTAGTCAAAACCAAAAGCTGAGTCCTGGTCCAAGTACCAGTAGTTCCATGTCAGTTTCCCTGAGTCCAGCTGCTGCAACCATCCCTTCATCTTCTGGGAATGAACTTCCTTTTACAGAATCTGGCGCAAAGAGCACAACTACCTTGTCTCAAGCCACCACAAGTGAATTGAAGGGCCTCATCGGGATGGAGTTTAAGCCGGAGATTATCCGGGAATCACATCCATCAGTTATCAGTGGCCTCTTTGATGACCTTTCCTATAATTGCAATATCTGTGGTCTTCGACTTAGACTTAAAGAAAGACTTGATAGACATATGGAGTGGCATGCTTCAAAGAAGCCTGAACAAAGTAGTTGCAATATGGTTTCAAGGAGATGGTATGCAAATTTGGGCGACTGGATTGCAGGTAACGTATGGCATCCATCTGGACCTACTTCCACTGCTTCAATTGAAATTTCAGTGAATGTAGCATTGGAGGAAAGTGAACAGGCAGTACCTGCTGATGAAAGCCAGTGTGTGTGTGTCTTGTGTGGAGAGCTGTTTGAGGATTTCTACTGTCATGAAAGAGACATATGGATGTTCAAAGGAGCGGTGTATATGATCATTCCAGCTGGGGATGACAATGGAGGAACTGGTGGGAGTGCTGTCCAGGGTCCTATTGTGCATGCAACCTGTGCTTCACAAATTTCTGCTTATGACTTGGTATGGTTCTTGAAAAGAAAAGATACTAACATATTTGACCCGTGTCTTGACATAGTTGCGTTGCATGCATGGAACTCATTGGAGGAATTTGTTCACTTTTGATTTGCTGCAGTAGATCTCAGCCAGATTTTCGACTTGATTGGATAAGCTTAACCCATCTGCCTCTATACTTTCGTCTGGATCTGTAATGCTCCTATTATTTCCCTAAGAGTGACTGGATGTTTTTGATCTTCCTGATGAGTCCATTGCCAATAGAGGATCCTGATCCTCTGCATGTATTTACTATCAAGCTAGTAATTCTGGGCTGAAGGTCAGATCTGATGGGTCCAGTATTTCCCTTTTTCTTTTGTGGTCAATGGTGATGGGCTTAGTTAAGTGCCTTATTTCATTCATTCGTTTCTCCCCTCCCCCTCCTGACTTTATTTGTTTCTCTCTACCCCCTTGTTTGTCTAGTTTATGCTGTTAATATCCGTTGACTTTACATTTAGACAGTTTCATGGTTATATTAGAAACCTCAACTCCATAAGATTGCCTCACATCGAGAATCCTGGACTTGAAACCTGTGAGGCCAGATTATATTTCCTTGGAGGACTAGAATTTAGATTGTTCCTTCAGTCCAGGAAAACTAGAAAGCCTTCAATAAAGTTGGATGGGGAACAAGATTTCCACTTTTCTGTCCCCCAAGTAGTTGGTATGAAGGTTTTTTAAGCTGGTTCTGGTTGAATTTTTATTATTATCTTTTTCCTTCTCTTTGCCCAAAGTAGTCTTGTCTAGTTACTGTTAAACTAGCAATCATATCATCATTCTGCTGTAAAAGTTAATTACAATACAATGCTGGAAAGGGCTACTGAGTAGGGTGTTAGAATTTAGGACTTCAACAAATTTCTACTTCCATCGTGAACTTTTGGATTGTTGGTCTTGAAAACAAAAGATAGAAGTCATAACTTTGGTTTGGCTGCAATGGTTACCCATCTTGGACAGTGGCAATGTATACCGCTTCCAGTTTTTTGCATCTCCATTGCATTCATATGTGTAGCGGCAGCTTGGAAATTATTGATTCTTGTTTGGTGGATATTAGATTCTAGATGGTGATGGTCTCATGTTTGGTTGTGTTGCAGGAACAGGCAGGTGAATGATGCTTTGAAGTTGTAAATCCACATGACTCATTGTACTGAGGGTATGATGAATGAACTGACACAAGATATGCAGTTTTACCCTTGTTCATCAGGCTAATTTGCTGGTGCTTGGAAAATGGGATCGTGGGCCGAGCAACGCCTCAATATGTTCTATTTTCCGCATCATTTCTTTTTCAAAAGAAATATATAAAATACAAATCCATAGATATTTTGCTCTTTGGATTTCTTCTCTGATGTGGGTTTTGTGTATTGTTCCTTGAAATCTCCTTTCTTCAAGCTGGCTTAAGTTCTTACCAAAAAGAGGAAAAAAACTGGCTTAAGTTGGTTTGTGGTTAATTCCAGCAAATGATGTAGCTACCAAAGAATCCTGTCCTCTGTAATCAGTTTTGCAGTTGGTTGCCTTTTTTTTTTTGGCTGTTTCTTAGATTGATTCATTTTATTCTCATCAGCTTCCTGGACTTGAGATTGTTGCTTTTTGCTGCTACTGCTGCTCTCTCTCTCTCTCTCTCTCTCTCTCTCTCTCTCTCACCTCCCTGGGGAACCGAAAGATAGCACAGGCAGACGATGAGAAAGTAATCTCAATGGGTGTGTACAATGGCATAAATGCTGATAGGGGCGTGGGACAAGTTTGATCCTTTGGTCTCCTCTGTAGTGTGTGAATGATTTGTAACTTTCATCCCTTCGATTCTTTTAATGATGGTGTTGGCAACAAGGGGTTTTCCATATAGCATTGGATTCTGCATCTGAGGCCAAAATTTGGAAGCCTAATGTCCTGAATGAGAATGATAAAGAATTGTGTGTTGGTGATGGTGCTAGTGTGATTACTATTGCTCTTTTTTTTTTTTTAAATATGACTCCCCACATATTTAACTATTTCCTGACTATAATGTGCTCTGGGTGCTTGGTGGATTGACAATCAATCTGTTTCACTGCTGAAATGATAATCTCAATGTTTGTCTTTCCCTTCCCCTTATAGCAACTTTTTAAAGAAAATTAAAACTACCAATTACCCTTGTTCCGTTTGTGCAAACCACACGGTTTCAATAATGGAACTGGATCGGGCGAGTCAGCCGAGTTCGAGTCAAAACACTTCAAATCTCCTTCTTTGTACAGTTTTTCTATCGATTCGCCTGCCCGTTCCAGACGATTCAATAAGATTCCATACCGATTCCTGGCTTTTAAAACCCTGGGACGAAATTTCATGTCATTCTTATAAAGGAACAAGCAACATATATGCCCACTTCAAAGTGCAAACAGAGTACATGAATATAGCACAAAAAGCCATTCCTTCACTGAATGTAATGTGTTAAAGTTCTCATATAAACACTTAATTTGAGCGATAGTCTGAGTCATCTAAGGTCATATCAATGTGAATTCCTGTGGAATATGTTGACTATGGTGCTCTTAAAATTCCAGATAAAGACTAAAGACTGTTTGAAAAGTAGCAATGGTTGGACTAAAAGCTTCTTTGATCCATGTCTTTATTCACTCAATGCACAGTACCAGTTGACAATGCTTTTAGTTGCGGGTCTTTACTTTCCTTTTTTCTTTTTTTTCTTTAGTGAGGTTGCTATTCACTCAGGAAACGTCGTCATTGTAGGACTGAAAGAATCATCAAATGAGTCAGCCTGGGGCCATAGCCCATAGGTCTCTTTAACAGAGTCTTATCTCTATTCTCAGCTGGTTAGGAATTAGAACCGTGTAAGGCAAGAACCTTTTATGGTCATAATCACACTAAAAATTCTATTCCTCCTCTTTCCTTGATTGGCCGACACCATTTAGTGGTTGTGAAAAAAATTCTTCTCTCTCTCTCTCTCTCTCTAAAGAAGGGATGAATCCAGTCTATGGAAATAAGAGGCCATGAAGGTTTAGTATTGTTGCAGAGGTTTAAAGCAGAAACCCACTTCACAAGGAGTCTCACAAAGAAGAGATCCATTTTTCTGTTGCCATTTAATTCAGGAGTTGGGTTATCAATTGAAATGAAACTTCTTGGTTGACTCTTTCTATGAGATACCCATCCTTTTAAAAGAGGTTCTGAACTTTATAGTCTTCTCTTCTCATCAGTTCTCATTTTAATGCTGCAAATTAATGCAGTTAGATGTCAAAAAGGACGACTTCTCAACTGAAACTATTATTAAATTCTCAGATTTCATATTCACCCACAACTACACCTGTGTCAATTAATAGAGAAACCAAAAAAGAAAAAAAAAAAAAAAAAGGTAAAAGATGCAGAATTCATCTCTGTTTGATGATATTCTTGGAAATGGAAACCTTCTTTACTCCACAACCACAGATGATTTATTTATACTTCAGATTTTCATATATTTACCCCACAATCTGACATGAAAAAGGAATAAAGAACCCATCCCTTATTTTGAAGACTAATAAGTCATCTATGGAGTTGTAACCTTCTATATTATCATTAATACATAGAGGGACTCTGTTTCCATGGAAGGTCTTGAAAGTATTGCAGTAGCATCAAAGTCTAGAAGACGGACTTCAGGAGACATGACAGTAGTTACAAGTTGCAAGGTAAGCTATGATATTATCACTATAATTTCATTCCTTTGTTCTGAAATATATATTCTAAGGTTTATGGTGCTGGGTGTAAATGTAGTCCAAGTGGGCTTCTGCAACCATCCTTCTCTTCAAGCAATCTTCATCTCCATCACCACAATCTTCCATACCCATCAGCTGTGAAATTACACAAAAAAGGTTAAAAAACAATAGCATCAGAGAATATATAAAAGAAAAGAAACAAAATGAAAGGAAGGCTGGAATTAAAGAAAATATACTCACATTAGCCCATGACGCATCCACTTCTTCCTTTCCTAAACCACCATTCTGAACAAGCTCATCAACCTTTACCATCTCTGCAACTATCTTACTTTTTTCTTCTGTTAAGAGACGAGCTGCTGTAGGTGTTGAATGGGAGATGAGAAGAACAAGGAAAAGGAAGAGGAGGAGATGAGAGTGAAAGCTTTGCTTCATGGTTTCAGCTTCAGTTTCCAATGGAGAAAGAGATTCTCAAAAGGAGAGAAAGAGGGGCTAAGGTGGATGGGAGTAGTGAAGAAGAGAGTGCAGGTGGCAGATATAAATACATGCAGCAAAAGAGGGAGGCACTGTAAGCTGTAAGTCACATGAAGATGCAGTTACAATCACTACAGATAGTGGGCCCACCTCTCACCCTATGATCTATTCCCACCAGGTCACCTTTGATCATGCATGTGAGTATGTAAAATGTGTTATGTGTTGTGACCACAGGTCTCTCTGTGTGCATCTGTTTCTGTATAGAAAGAGAGATAACTGAAAGTGAGAGAGAGAGAGAGAGAGAGAGGTCTTACACGCCTCCTCTCTTAAGAGAATGGTTGTCCTGTGACTTCTGTGGTTGACAGCGTCAACAAGTCAACCTCTGGACTTTAGTGCCGACAGCTGTCGCCCATTATCACGTGTGTCTCTCTCTACTTCTTCTTTCTTCTTCCCTTTTCTGGTCACAATTTGGGTGTGTTAGAGCTCAGAAGCAGGGTCGAACCGGGTAAGGTAAACCGACCCAAACCGAAATGGCACGGGTCAACTGAGGCCATATTGGGCTGGCTTCGGATTGAACATTGCAACCCAAAGGTGAGCCGAATTGGAAAATTGAAAGAACCCGACACTGAACCTGAAACCGGTTCAAAACCCAGATTAAAATCGAAACCAAACTGACATAACCCCCAATAAGTAATCAGTAACATCTCAAAATTCATTGAAAACCCATTTTTTATCATAATTTTGCATGAGCTCAAACCGGTCGAAACTGAGACCAACCCAATAACAAAAGTGTTCAAGAAATCGATATGAAACTAAAATCAAACCAAACCAAACTTTAATCCCACACTGAACCAAAGCCGGCCCGAACCCATCGATCATCTCATCCATTAAGTAAAGAAAACACCAAAAGGAATGGTAAGGCACAGTGAACAGAGTGTACTTTACCCAATACCCATTAATATACCTTAAGTATAAAAAACCCAACACCGACAAAGATGTTAAAATTAATTAAAATTGCCCATGAACCTTATAGAAATATATGGATAATAGCTTCCATGAAGAGAATGTGCTTTTCTGTTCCTCTGCTCCCTCTACTTTCTTCAATTCTCTTGCATCCTCCCCATTCCACAAGTAAAATACTTGTTTTGTAGTGGGGGAGGGGAAATATATTATCATATATACAGATCATGATATCCTGTTAAAGATGAAACAGAAAGATTTGATTATGCTACTCTTTTGAGGTGCTTTGTATATAACACACCTCCATTCAATATAAATACTTGAGCCATTGTTGGGTTCTGTGAAGGATGTTTGTCCTTTTGACAGGATTCTCTAATTCTCTTTCAGAGATGAGATTGGAAGTAGGAAGGACATGTCTGCTAATCTTAGACAGATCTTATTCTTTATTCATCCAATGTCAAGGCTTTATTTAGAACATATTTATGTATCTTATCTGTGGTATACTACCTAATAATCTAGTATGGAAAAGTTAAAAAGTAGAATCCTCCTTGCATGTTCTTGGGCAACAAAAATTTAAAACAGAAAAAGGGACAGTTCTTTGAAGATATCAAATTACTGTTTTATTAGAGTACTAAAGGTTGTGAAAGAGAAGAATTAACTCTAGATGGGATATAGGGAGTAATGACCTGTAATTCGATTTGTCAAAGTCCTTGAGTTCAGTTCTTGTGAAGATACCTATCAGTACTGATTTATGATGGTAAAGGACAAGAGAGAGAGAGAGAGAGAGAGAGAGAGAATTCTATGTGATTAGGACCTTTATTTTAATTTGTCAAAAGTTGTCTAATCTTTGATTCACCCTTTCATTCATATTGAAGGTTTGGTCACCTCTCATATTCAAACTGTGTAGTCTAAGACCTAATGTGTATGGGGTTAAGAAATAGAATAATGTTTCCTTTTAATTTGTTAGTCTATATAGAATTTGTTAATATTTTCCAGCTATGAATCCCTCCAAAAAAAATTTATTTTATACTTAATGGGTAGAAGTTTCCAATGACATCAAGTGGGAAATTATTGAATTTATTTCAAGAGGGATCATATATTGATTGAGGAGAAAGAGTATCAATGTAAGGCACCATGAATTATTATGTGAGAGGACGGATAAATTCCTTTTCACTTGAGCATTATGGGAATCTCTCTTTCTATAACGCTACCTGGTTGCATGACCCTTGCGCCTAGACATAGAGAACCACAAATTAAATGACGCTCCCACCTCTTGTGAAACCTAAAAAACCATCACTTATTTGTCTATGTACGCCCCTCATTAATCCATACATTGGTACAAAGTCATGCGATCAGGGAGCATTCTTCAGTTGCTTGTAATGCTTCAAGTTCTTGATACTGAATCTTAATCTCTTTTTCTGCTATGACATCCTGAATCTTAATCAATTATCAGAAAAAGAAAAAAAAAAATTAAGAAGAGACATCTTTTCATTGCTTTTGTTTTCATTTCATTTCACTAGAAAGATTTTGTCCACACACAAAGATTTGGTCCAAAATTATTGCTCTTAATTGCTAGCCAAAGTTTGGAGAAGAGAGAAGGTGGTTTTGAAAGTTAGAGGAAGAGGACAAGCTAAAATGTTGAATCCCTTGGATTTGATGTGTTCATTTCATTCTCATAGGCTTTGGGGAATAGTGACTCTACCCTAATGGGATTTGATGTTTTTGGTGGTGAGTGGGGAAAGACTTTAGCAGAAGGAAAGAAGAGTCACTCTTTCCAACTCAGCCTCTCAGCTTTTGCTTTAGGCTTCTGTCATTTGTGGGACTCACAGACAGTTTTTATGGAATCTATCCTAACTTCAATGCAATGGCATCTCCACAAAAATGTTCCTCCTTTTTCTTCTTTCAGAGAATACAAAGCTGAGTGGGGAGTTGATTTTTTTTGTTCACCTCTCTTTCCTACTATTTCCACTTCATCAATGCTTCATCTTTTCTTGGTAAAACACTTCAATGCTTTGTCAGTCTCACTATCATGTGAACTTGGAATTTAACAAGTGGAGAGATTTGTGGATGGTTGGTCAAAATCACTCTTTATTAGAAACCTAGTTTAGGAACTCTTGCAAAGTAAAGAAAGGAAAAAACTGGTACAGTAATTTTTTTCTTTTCTGTTTTTGTTGCAAAACTCATATGTTTTCTCACGATATAGTGTATAGCTTGTAACAAGAGAAATAAAAGAAAGATAAATGAAAAAATTGGATCAATTAAGGTAGTTAGATGATATGAAGGTCCATGCTTGTATTGGATGGTTTGAATGTCAATGAAATCAAAGCGTGGTATTAACTTCTTCTTTTTATTTTTATTTTTATATATTTTATTTTTTATTTTTTATTTTTTTTATTTTTTTTATTTTTTAAATTTTTTTTAACTGCGGATATCCAAGTCTTCGGCTTGACTAGTCTTGTGGGTCCATATTAACCCCACATCATATGACCCGATCATATCGGGGTTGATGATAACTATTCAAGTTTCACCAAAAACAATGAAAAGAACTAAACACCCCCGTTTGAGTGGCCCCAAGGAAGTAAGAGAAGTTCAACTCAGAACCACATGCTTTTTTAGGAGAAAGTCCCTTGTCAGCTTGGCTATACTTTAGGGTTAATTGTATTATATTGAATTGATTATGAAAAGATTAATAGGAGAGAGAGAGAGTGAGAAAATTGATTCAGATTTAAAGCAAATTTCATTAGTTTTACTTTTGATTATTTACTATGAAATGAAAATTTTTTTATGCATTATTTTTTTGTAATGAAAGCAATTGCTAGATTTTTTTATGTATATTTACTTAATTTTGTAAATTTTAAATTTTTAAAAGAATCAATATTATTGCAGTATCCTTTATTGTAATAATACCTCCCACATTATTAATTTTTAAATGTTATTAAAGTATTTAAAAAATGTTAAATGTCTACTTTGAATTGCTAGATTACACAAATTATTATGTCATAAAATTAATGTGTTTATTAGATTTAAATATGCACCACTTCCAGGTGACCACAAATTTGATTTCTTTCGGAGCTTTTTATGCTCACACACATGGAAGTGGAGTCAGGGCATAGGCATTTTTTCACAGTCAAAATCCACTTCACTATATATGTGGACGTATGAAATACTATTGGATAGATCATGAGATCAACTCTTTTTGGGGGCTAATAAAAACAAAATCAGGTGAAAAAAAAAAAGATTTTTGATTATATCCTTGAAGGTTTATGGTACAACTAGTTTATATATATGGGCAGTTTTGATGGTTGATAGAATCTTAGTATAAAGAGTATATCAATTAATTATGACAGTTGCAACTACATATTAAGTGTGTGAGAGAGAGAGAGAGAGAGAGAGAGAGAGAGAGAGAGAGAGAGAATCTAGCCAAATAGAAGTTACAAATTAAAACTTCTAACCCTTTCTCTCCTACTTTTGAACCTACCGAGTTAAAGTTTCGGATTGTTACCCAAAACACAGAAGTATAAGTTTCAGAACATATGAGTAGGTAGAAGATGACTTGAGGACATCATTTGTTTATCCAAATTGGCAACTTCTTGCTTTTGTAATAATGAGATGTCTTTATTTAGAATCTCTATGTAACTGGCTCCATTAAGTTAGATAAGGTTTTAAATGTTGTTATTGTTATTGTTGTCACGCACACAATTTGATGATTTTGGACTATTGGATTGTAATTTAGGCCCTCTCTGGTATCATTTTTCTTTATGATTTTTGTCTATTTAATAAAAAGCATTAATGAAAACCATTTTTTTATCAAAATATAAAAATGGTTTGGCAATTACTTGACAAAAATGGTTTTTGTGTGAAACAGATTTGGTATCCCTATGTGTAAAATGGGGTTTTAAATAAATGAGTGCAGAGATATCCCCTTCACCCATCTTCCTCATAACTCCCTTTCTTCACTTTCTCTTTTGTGGTTTGCTGCAACTTCTTTCCCTCTCATCCTCCCTCTCCCTTCTCCCCCACCCCCTTCTTGTTCACCCTTCTCATCTCTCTCTTTCTTTTTTTTTTCTTTCAAAAATGATTTCAGATCTGAAAATCTGATTTGCTCAAATCTGAAACCGCAAATAACCCCAAGGTAGGCTGCTGCAGCCAGCCCTCAAGGGCCAACACCCTTGGCTGCTACGTGCGGTTGGTCACGGCTAGTGGGTAGCTGGTCGGTCCTCTTCTCTTCCACTTGCAGATCTGAATATCTACAGAAAATATCATTGTAAAAAAAAAAAAAAAAAAAAAAAAAAGAAAAGAAAAGAAGAAGAAGAAGAAGAAAAAGAAAAGAAGAGAAGAAGAGAGAGAGAGAAAGCTGCAATAGATTGATGGAAGGAGAAGAAAAGAACGGAAATGGGGATCGTCTGTTGCTAGACAATCGTTGGCAATAACCTCCATCGCCAGAAGTGAAGAATTTGCAAGGAGGAGAACGAGTGTGCCAGTAATTGAGGGGTAGGGCTGGAGATATGAGTTTCTACTTGTTTTTCTTAAACTAGAACGAAATGACATTTTTACCCTGTATTTTGGGAGGTATAAACACGTGCTCATTAATCTTTAGCGCAAAAACAACTGCAAATAGTTTTCCGTGAAAAACCATAAATGGCTTTCAAGTTCTTTTTTATTTTTATATTTTTCAATATTTTTTAAATAGAAATAGGCTTCATAAACAATACCAAACACAGCTAGAAACGATTTTTGAGGCAAAAATTAGAAAGAAAAATAAAACCAAAGAGGGCCTTAATATAGTATCTACTTGATTGAGGTGACATAAATTATATTCATTCTCAAGGGTCCTTTTAGGTATCACTTTGCTGAGTGAAGTATAATAATTTACTATTTATCATTTGACGTTATGTGAGATTTTACTTTTCAGTCCAAGTGATACCAAACCTCATATCTATCCTCGCTGGTCAAATTTTAGCCAAAATATGTAAAGAAATTGACTTAAAAATTGACTCAAAGTTAAAATAAAATTATGAAAATAAATATAAAATACAAGACAACATTTTTTTTTATTGTTTTAATCATTCTTTTTACTTATTTTAAGCTGAATTGTACCAATAAGATGTTTGCCTTGTCCTTACTTGCAAGGACTAAAATTAGTGAAATGTTATATTGGCATCTATAATTTTTCTTAATTTAAACATTTCAATTTGGAAATTATAAACTTGAGCTTTGAGGTGATTGTCAACAATTAACTCTTTTATATAATAATAATAATAATAATAATAATTAACTTATCATTAACCACTTACAAGTCATTTTTATATGATTAAAATTTCTTCTTCTGGCTGGTACAATGGGATGGGTGTGTGATACTTATATTTTCATTTTACCCATACATAGCATATAGGTAGGGGATCTATCTACACACCACTAAAATGCATGTAATGACATCTTTCATGTCAAGCATGAATACACAGAAAAGAGAGTTTCATGATTCCTTTTCAGTGGATTCACATGGAGGAGAGAAAATGTGAGATATATTATCAAAATTTGATTTGTCATGAGAACATATTCATAATTATCTAACGAGAGAAAGGTTTCTGTGGGGGGAGTGGGCCCCTGCGACCTAACACATAGGAGAAGGATAAAATGATCAGTCCGACCCTCATGAAATGGAAAAAAAATGTTTTTATGGATACTTTCTCGTGATTGTTATAGATCTTTTTGCACGCATAAGAATTTCACTCTTCCGTAGAAATCACTTTTCCTCATCTAAGATCTGTTTACTAGTCCAAGAATGGCATAATAGTAAGAATTTAAATTTCAGTAAGGCTTGTTTGATTTTGAGAGTCTAAATAAATAGAAATATAGGACCAACCAAGGAATTGAATCTTCCATTTTTTGCTTCAGTTCTACCACCAATAAGAATAGAGACCTCCATTGAAGGTAAACTTCAAAGAGGGCCTACACTCTTTTTGAATAACTTTTGACCTACAGAATTTAGCACAAGTCTGGGGGAAGTTTTTCCTTTTTTTTTTTTTGGGTAGAACTGTGGGAAGTTTTCCCGTTTTGCTTGTTTTTTAACATTTTTTAAGTGTGTGTGTGAGTGAAGCTTGCTTATTGCTATTTTATGTAAGCACCACGTAATCAAAATGTTTGTGGGGCCCATGTCTTGCGAGTTGCCAATAAGATATAAGAGAAGCCAAATCTGGTATGACCTACCACAACCTTTTGGCTATTCAGTCCACTCCTACTTTTCTTGGGTTCACAATGTTTCTCTGGGTCTATATACTGGTTTAGTGTGTAATTTTTTCTTTTAGGTGCACTGGTTTTTTTTTTTTTTTTTTTTTTTCAGGTGCACTGGTTTAGATTTTTTACTTTTAGGTGTATTGGTTTAGGATTACAAGTGATAGTATCAATAGGGTTAGGATATATATTTGCTTTTCATGGGGCACAGGGTAATCATTTCGTCCCATCCTATGTCTATGTCTGGGCGTAAGTGTCACATTACCAGATAGGATTCTTTTTGCTTTGAAATTAATGTAAATTAGTTTACCAGTTGATACCAATGGGGCACATGATAGGGCATCATACATGAGGGTTAAAGATGTCATTTCAAAGGGGGTCAAAGAGAGAAGAGAGAGAGAGAGAGAGTGGACACTATCTTGCAATATGCAAGCAGTGTGCCTAGCATTTTTCCCTTAAACTAATTATGATATGGGAACAAAGATGCACATTGATAGTGTGTGGATTCTTTTGGACACCGTCTCACGAAAACTTGAGATTCTACATTTTTTCTTTAATGGAATGTGATTCCCAATTTGGGCACGTAGCCTATGCTCCTCCCCCAAATAATGATAGGAATGTCTTTTCACAGAGAGAGGAGAAAAAAAGATAGACACATGGGAGCACTGGCATAAGCCATGCACTCAGACGTTTTTTCCCTTTTTATATTTATTATCATTTATTTTGAAAATGTAAACTCCACTTGGATAATATCTTTTTAGAACACAAATTGGTGTGGTATACAGATTTCTCCCTCTCCCAATATGACATATTTATTTGGGGGAAAAGTTTATGCATAATCATGCCTTTCAACCATTTGATATTTTATTAAGGTAGGGAGTAGAACTATAACAATAACACATCCTCTCTCCCCAACAATTGTTGGAGGCACAACTGTATTAGTATAAGACCATGCATAAAATCTTTTGCCATTTTATTTTTAAAGGGAAAGGGCAAAAGAACCCCATGATGCCAGAGTGGGATTCCTTCCTATGCTGTCTATCACATAACAAGTCAGGAGGGTCTAAACTGATATTCTTTCTCCTAAGACGAAATGTAGACTCCTATTGAACGAATCCGTCTACTGCTCTCTCATTGGTGCGATTTTCCACTACATCATGTGGGAAAAAAATGCATAAAAATATATTATTAGATGGGGTTGTGCCTGGTAATTGAAGAGGAAACATTATTCAACAAATATAAAGACTGATACTGAAGATCAGATCAATTATAGGAAATTTATGATCCCAGTTTAGGGCTAAATTTAGGTTCCATTTTGAACTAAGATTGGCTGAGAAGGGCTAAGGCTGATTTCTTAACCCTATGGCCCACCTATCAGGTAAACCAAATATGCCATGGGCCCATGTAAGAGCCCACAACCCACATGGATAGAAAAAAAGACCAAGACCCATGACCACTTGTGGGTGGCCCCAAGTGATGAATAATTGAACTCAGACTTCACATTTCAATGACAATGTGAAGAATAGTCTCATCTAAGTAGGGCTCTCACTTGCTTTAAGAATAATAAAAGTGATAATAATAATAATAATAATAATAATAATAAGAAGAAGAAGAAGAAGAAGAAGAAGAAGAAGAAGAAGAAGAATATAACAATAAACATATAAGATGGAAATAGTACCTAGACGTGTACCCAATTCTAGACCTAGACCCAAACCCAGACCCACCACAATAAGTGATTATAATGGTAGACGTGCTATGTATGAAATGATGACGATATGTACACATGGAGAAAGTTGAATTTGGATCCATTGCTCTTACAATCACTTGGTGGTACATATGAACATTCAATCCCTTTTCTCCAGTTTTATTTTGTTTTAAAGATATTGAAATGATGTTGCAGTTAGAGTGGAAAGGAAAAGATGTCGACGGGGCAGGCTGTTGATGCCCCATCTATATATCTTTGATTGTATCTCTCTAATGGATTTCATTCTATTATTGTGTGATGATTCTCCATCTTCGGTTTCATGTTTGATAGGCACATTGTTTTTTTATTAAATCGACGAAAAATATGAAACAAATATTTTAGATGCGAATCATGTATGGATTTGTTCGTCTTGAGTCTAGTTTCAGGCTAAAAAAAAATTCACTTGATTCACGTAGAAAGATTGCATTTTGTTGTTAAGTTTTGCATGTTTGGGTGCATGGGAATGATTCAATTTAATTCCTTTCATATTTGTGATATTAAACTTTACATTTGGATAGTTTCAGGTTCATTTTGAACCAAAATTAGCAGAGCTGAGATGGGCTTAGGCTTTTTTTTTTTTTTAAGAAGTAACGGCCTATCATTAGTAAGACCCGAAACTCACATGGGCCAGGAAAAACCAAGGCCCATGAGGACCATGAAAACTTCATGTGGGTGGCCTCATGCAAGGGGTGAACGGTCTTAACTCTTTCTTAATTTGGTGGGAAAGCCCATTTGCACCCACTATTCATCTATGCATGAAATGATGCTCCCTTTAAGGGAACTTTTAGGCGTCACCATGTTAATGCTTCAGTATTTATCGTGGGCTAAGGCAGTACAGGACCTACAAGTTTCACCCGGCCCATAAGGAATTTTAGTGATCTTTGAGCCGCATACCATTGCTGGGCCTAGTTCAGTGGGCCCCTGAAAGGTGGCCAATGAAGAAAATGACGAGAAGCCTGCCCCCATTGGCCATTTTCACTTGGTATGATTTGATTTTGATGGGAAACTATTTTCATTTCTTTCATGTTGGGTCTGCAGCTTCAGGAATCATCAGCAATTCAGGATTACTTTTATGTCTTCACTCCTTCAATGGCAAGTCGCTAGCACTTAAAAATCAGGATCAGTATATGGTTGGTGTTGAAAAAAATTCAAGATTTTAAATACAGATCGAGTTTTTGTAAAGCTACAGTGAATGGAATCAATCACGTAAAAAGAAGGGAGTGATGTGGGACACATTTGGATCATTTCATCATTCAACCACTGGTGAAGGAAAAACCTTGTCCTTCAAGTATTGGCTTAGAAAACCAGATTTTCCCTTAATAATATCATTTTTCTTGAAAAACTAAATTTACTAATCAAAAGGAACATACATGGATAATCATACAGAAAAAAGTGGAAAAATAAATAACAAAATACTTTTAATAAATAAATAAATAAAAATTGTGTTGTAATGCCAATATATCCAGACAACACATATAAATTGTGTCCTCAAAGTCAAGTATGAAACTTCCAATATCGATCACCTAGGATTTAGTTTGGCAAAGCCGTCTATTTTAATCTTAAGAAATCCGAATAAGGAGGGTGCCATGAAACTAGTATGGAAGACGAGTTAATTAAAGTCTGATGATGGGTAGGAGCCTGACAAAATGAAATTCCTACGTAAATAACCAAATAGCCTAGTGAAAGATGTGAGCCGGAGAGAAAAATTTGAATCACATTTCTGAGTGGGTGAGTGTGTGTAGAAATAGGTGACCATTGGCCTGATTAACGTCCAATAGGTTGACCAATGACCAGTGATGCTCACTAAGATAATAATAATAATAATAGTAATTGTTTAAATTTTTTTTTTTTTTATGCAGGATAATGTTTATGATTCATAACTTGAAGGACCATAGAAGAAATTTTAAATAAATTAATTATGTATCACCTTAAACAAGCTGTCACTGAAGGGCTAATGATGGACCTTGACACATATAATCCATAGATGAAATAGAATATACTTGAAGAATATGAATCTTTTCCAAGAATTCGTGGTGTTGATTCATTAGGAATCTTGTTGGGCCACCATTCATTCATGGCTGGTAAAAGGTATCCCAAGCTATTAAAAGAATAGCTCCAAAGATGATTGGACCCTCTCTTCACTCTTCACATGGTTTAGTAGCGACTGTATGGCATGTGCTTACCCCTACCCTACCCTATTCTATTCTACTACAAAAGAAGGAAATAAATTGTATTTTTAAATTCTGACTTGTCTGATCAGCTCAAAATCCGATATCTTTTTCACATTTATTTTATTAAAAAAATTAATTAACCACTAGAAAAATGTAACAAATAATAAAGTTGAAAAATAAAGTTAAATTAGAAAAATATTTTTCCAGTTAATTATTTTCTTAATTAGTGATGGAAGGATTGGAAAAAATATATTCTCACTCTTCCCGATCTTTGGATCACTAATTAGTCATTCAATTAATTGAAAGAGAAATTATATATATAACATGTGAAGGTTAAGAAACCATTTAAGAGCTTCCACGACAGTAAGGTAGCAATAATGGAGAATGGAGGAGGTGGAGGACAAAGCCCTAGATAGAGAGATTCTGAGAATTGTTATTAGTACTGTTTGTCACCTTCCTTAACCACAGAAGGAAAATAAATAAATAAACCATGAGATCTTTTGGGGTTCGGAGGGAGGTTTAGAAAAACAAACCAAAAGATAAGATATGAAGTGGGATGGAGAAGAGAGAAAGTTAAATGCCCTTGCAGCCAATCATATATAAGGAGTCTTAGGCGGATATATATACATAGGGAAAAAGATTGTTGTTTAGTTGCATGTGCCCTACACCAGCTTAGGACCCAGCGATATGAGGGACCAAGCTGTCGAGGCATTAGTCAGGGGGTGGGTCGGTCATTTTGTCTTTTCTTTGAGGGAATGTAAGTTATACACAGTCTGCCAATGATCCTTCACCCATATATAAGTTTGGGGGATTGTTGCCAGATTGTGTGGCCCTGCATCAATGCGTGAGCAACAACAGAGGTGGCATTTTTGTATTTCATTAGGGTTACATCATTTCACCTCCTTTGTGTCTAGGCAAAATGCCACGTAAATTAGTAGGAATCATTTTTCCTGTATATAAAAATAAAAAATGAAAAAGGTTGGGTATGCTGCGGGCTTGGGATGAAGCGAAAATCACTTAACTAACAGAACATGACCCTCATATCTAACTTGGGAAGGGTATTTTGAACTTTCAACAATATGAGGTTAGAGTAGTTAATTATGAGATTTATCAATATGGTACACTTGTTATTTGTCTAAAACAATGATGAGATTTACTATTCTATGAGTCCAATCATAATATCAAATCATATTGAATGAAAAAATTCTCTCTCAATCCTCATTTCCCCATGATTTAAACAACTCTTGAACTTTAAGAGGGTTATATTACTTTAATCTTAAGCTTAATGTAATCAAATGGCTATTAAGATCTTAGGACCACCTGCTCCTTATTGTATTTACTAAATGGTGTTCTCTTAATTTGGATATTTGGAGTACATACAATTAAACTAGAATTCTCCATTTTATAGTTGGGAATGAACCTTATCATTAGTAAAGTAGGAGTTACTTGTATTTTATCAATGGACAAGAGGATGCTACCCACTTGTGTGATCACTGCATCAACGTGAATCAGTAGGAGGCCATAAGGTAAGAGAGCAACATAATCTTTTCATATCCACTTACATCTAGGCATAGACAAAAGCATGTGGGTAGTTTTATTTTTCCTTAATTATTAGGAAAGTTAGAATTCTATGTTTTTTTATTCCCAACCACAGACCATTTGATACATCTAGTCTATAGCACGTTTAAACAATGCTTGGAAGTTGGAGCTACCTCATAGTTGTGGGACTCATATTTTTTTGGTAAGAATTGGAGGACTCTACTCACCCACTTTCCAAATTTGATTCCCCTTCTTTAGGAAATTAAAAATTTTTCCTAAAAAATCTAGAAAATGAAAACCAGAAGGTACTGAGTCCCAACTTCCCTGAGGGTTGTGCATTCAATTTTCTCAATATAGTATGATGTGGGGAAGGCCAATCTATGCCTTTTTGTGTGTAGAATAAAATATAGTAAGAATTTTTTTTTCTTATAAGAGATTAATGTCTAATCGCGTGACTCTTGCATGATGGGGCTAATGAGAGTGTACAAGGGCATTGATATGAATACCTTTATTGAAATGAAGGCTAGAACCCAAGATATGTTCTTTCCAAAGTGATATCGCAAGCCACTTGAGCAAGGGGTCATTTTTCTAATTGTTCATTTATTAATAGTATATTATGTTTTAAATTTAAAATTAATTTTGAAAAATTATGAAATCTTTCATTGAATTAGACTTTAAAATTTGACACATGACTAACTTAAATCATTTTTTCTTTATCCAATTCAACTTGAATAGAACCCATTGACCATCTACATACGTGACAAAATATTCGTCTCTTAAAATTTAGAAAAATCAAACCCTTGTAATCAATAATTTTTTTTTGTCAAACAAAAAAATCTTAGATTATTGTTAATCAAATTGATTAAGTTTTTCTTCTTATTTTCTTCTCCCTCTTCCACCTCATAATTGTACTTAAACCTCATTTAGTATATTGAGGACGTACGTAGCAAACATGTAGAACCTTTGTCCCATCTCCCAACTGCCTGAGTCCAAACCATGCATGATTCATGGAAGGACATAAAACGATCCTTTCTTATTTTGGCACTCAATAGTCAAGACACTGCTGTTGTTTGGCTGGTGGAGCGTCGGTCGATCCTTTTCGATTGTGATACAAATGGTTAATAATCCAACTCACCTAACAAAGAAATAATTGGTCTGAAATTGCCACGAAGACAAGTGGGTTGATGTGGTTAACACGTGGATGTCTCTTGAACCACCACCACTAATATTATATTATATGTAATATAAGAAGGGAACTGTGGAAGCGGCCATGGTTGCATCAACTCCTTTATTACCTACCAACAGATACAAGTAGAATATGGAAGATCATTCTTCACTTCAAAAGTCTCCTAACACCTAACTACCACACTACTTAGCATTAAAATGATTCTCTTGCATTTCCTCCATTCACATTGTCCACATATTTTTTTTTCTGAGAAAATTTCTCTAAATCTATGGTGTTTTCTATTTTATTTTATTTTATTTTATTTTTAAAAAGAAAGATTCCTTCAGCTACTTGTGTGCAATTTCAGGCCTTGGATGGTAAGATGGATCAGGTTCTCGTACAAGAACTTGACCGCACTCCTTGGAAGGGCAGCATGAGGAAAAATTGAAATAAGGTAGTATATAAGACATTTTACAAAAAAAGGATTACTACGGTAGTAAGGTTTGAATTTCAGATGGCGTGTGTAAATCTTTGACCCTTTAAACAAATAAATAAATAGAGTAATTTACATCTCCTCCTCTGTACTTTGCTCTTATTACATCCCTCTCCCTTGTGTTTCCAGAAATTCCATTCTGAGAGGCATTGAAAACACTATCAGTGTAAATAACCCATCGATGTGAAGAACCCTTCGCCTTTTCTTTGCTTTTATTTCTTTAGGTTATTTTGGTCAAGCAAAAGGTTCTATGCACGGTCATGCATTGTGCATAGTTCTGTCGCTCCTCTCACAAGAGGGGGTCGAAATTACAAAAAGCCCTTCTATGTTTTTACTCTTTGTAACCTTCCCTACCTTATGCGGTCATGCATGAAAACTCTCCCCTTCTGTTTTTTATCATATTTTTTAAGAATATATGAATATTAATTAGGTGAGGGTTCTCCACGATGCTAGTGTGGGGAGAATTTCAACACCACACCAATCATGGTGCGAAGAATAATATCAACATGATCAAACACACATGGTCAAGGTCAAACACTATTAGCAAAAACGTGTTTTTTGCCATTTGTTTCCCAACAATATGAGAAAAAGTGAAAAATAGCCAGCAATCCATTTGAAACACATTTAAAACATGTTCCCTCTTTTGTTGGTATTTTTTAAGACCTTGAACTTGTTGAACATAATAGCTTACTTCATTAACTATTTTCTTTCCTTTCTGAACTCTGACAAATCAGATTCTTCATCGACGTAAAGCTGACTTAAATAGTTATATTTCTCATAATATACCTTCAACTCAAGTTTATTGCACAGACTCCACAAATCTCTCTTTTTTTTTTTTTTTTTTTTTTT
>NC_056558.1:9726429-9729415 GCF_013358625.1 Macadamia integrifolia | reverse complement strand
AAAGAAAAAAATAAAATAAAAGAAGAGCCACATAAAAGGGCAATAGTATACATACATGAGAAATTTTGTTTCCTATTACAAAGATATTTTCAGATAATCCAAGGAAAAATGATGGTTTTTTTTTTTTTTTGTAAACACCTTTATTTATATTGATTAGTCAAAATCCCACGTAAGAAGCAATCTTTGCTTGGAATATGAAAAGTCTTCCTTGGCAATGATCTTTTCTTCATTTTTAAAGTAACTTTGTTAATTATATGTTTGGATCGCCGTTGTGGTTTTTGTCTTTTTAAAGATTTGGATAAATATATTAATTTCTTTTTGGATGAATTAAATATGTTAATTGTGGTGGCAGTTTCATGCCTTTTTCTTACCAACCAAACGGACTCCAGCTATGGCAATCAAAATCATCACATATATCCTAACCTAAATTACTTTTATTGTTGCCTACAAATCCTAAATAAATTAAATTAAATTTTGAAATGTATGATTCAGAAAGTGATTTCAGGAGCTACCTAGTGAAGAAACATAGTTAGATTGGTGACCAGTTGTAACTCGAACTTCAGAATAATTGAAAAGTCCTACATGACCTTTTGGTGCATTTTCTCTTGAGAACTGGTTTCTAACCCTTTAATTAGATAGAAAATAAACAAATCCTACCTAATTCACCTAATAAGAAGACAACCTAGAAGAATCAAGTCTCATCAGAAAATTGGCATCATCAGCCGTCACACCAAATTTTTTAAGTCAAAGTTATAAAACTGTCTTCTGTAGGTGTTTTAAATTCCAAAACATCAAGCTCACTTGAGCTTTAGCCCTCTCTATATTTTTTTTTCGCTTAGCTCTGTTTTGTCTAAGTCTCACATTAAAAACTTGATAAACTTAGATGGTATATATATATATATATATAAATGGTTCAAGGAACCCTTTGACTAGAGAAAGATATTTCTCTTCTCATGTGTGGGGGTCATGGTCATTGTTAGCAAAAATGGAACGGTAAAAAAAGAGAAACGGACGGTATGGGTTTTAAATAGTAAAATTTTTCAAATGATACAGTCAAATAAATAGTCAAAAAAATAGAGAACGGTAAAAATAAAAAAATGGACGGTACGGGTTTTAAACGTGTAGATTTCAAACAAACAAGACTAAAAAAACAGTAGTATACTCATATAAATTAATAAATTATTATATGGATATCTGCATCTAGTGTTCAAAACAACTACAATATCTAACATTAATGTCTATACATCCCATGTCTCATTATAAATTTTAAAACATATCATTGAATATCATTCAACACCAATTCTAAATTCATACACCACACATACTTAAAGTCTTATTGAGCAATGTGATTAGGTTATAGTGTTGTTCATTGTTGTCAATATAGTCAACATACTCTCGAAGTGACATATGTCCAGTTAGAGTTAGGAGTCATCACTTTAGAAATATTTTTCAACAAATATGTTAATTTATAGCTCAATTTGAGGGTCCTTGAATTGAATTTGAGTTGAAGGTAATATCATGAGAAATATAATCCATTGCGTTAGCTTCAAATTGGTGAAAGAATCAAGTCGATCAAAGTTCAGGAAAAAAATATATGGCCAATTAAGTAGACATTATGTTCAAAAGTCAAGTCTTAAAAAACGCCATGAAAACAGAAACATGTTTTAAATGTGTTTAAAATGGGAATGCTTGAAGTTTGCTATTTTTTTTAATATAATTGGGAACCATACAGTAAAACGTGTTTTAAACAGTAAAAAATGGAAACACGTTTCAAATGGAGTTTTAAACACGTTTTTACTAACAGTGGTCATGGTTTGAGGAACCAGATTGGATCAATTAGGATCGGTTGGATCGGTCTTGACAGATCATGATTCTTGGCCGATATCATATTGGTAGATTAGTACGGTTGAAAGGTAAACTAATCCAAAAAATGGGATTTAGTTGAAAGTAAGGTAATTCTGTCCAATCTTGGCCAATCCGAATTGGTATCAAATCGGTAGCGCCTTAATCGATCTTGATGTCGACAATGAGTTCGCAAACCATGGAGGGGTTGTTGAGGTACTTTTTCAATCATGTGAGCCGATCCAAGCCCGATATGGATGATTACCTTACTTTTTGGATAGTGTTTTTTTACTCTAAAATTAGAGAAGTGCGTCGGGAGTACTATGTGACAAACGCATGCCTGTTAAACTCAAAGAAAAAGTCTACAAGACTGTAATACGATCAACTATGACGTACAGGGCAAAGTGTTGGGAAGTCAAGAAAAGTATTTTGAATAAATTGGGTGTAGCAGAGATGAGAACGTTAGGAGGGATATGCGACAAGACCAAGAGAACAGCTTGTAAAAAGATGTTCCAATGAATCTGCTTTGACTTATTCTCTTACCTCCTTTTTTTTTTATTGGTAAAAATTTATATGAGAATTACCTCTTTTTACTTCCTTTTGATATTTCTTTTTATTCTTATGCCTACTATTATCTTTGTAATACCCCGCTTCTTAAACCCGGTCTGATTTCTCGATTGAACCGGTTTAACCATGCAGGAACCGAGCCAGAGGATATTAGAGCGGGTTCCTTATGGGCTATGATGGCACGGGTGACCTTAAACACCGGCTGGCCCGACAAGTCCGAGCCAGTGCCAGAAGAGACGGGAGTGCCCAAATCGTGTACGTGCACCTACCATAAGGCTATGTACGGATAAAACAGGTATTATATCCGTATTTTAAGGTATATACGTATGCTACATCGTATGCCTGGGGTGGGGTTCGTGCCGAGGTCCGAACCCGGTCAAAATCCTAAGTTTTGGCTCTCAGGCGGGTATAACAGGTGGGTACACCCACCCACCTGAGTGACCCATCCAAGACTATTCACTTAAATAGGAATAGTATATAAGGCTTTATGATTTCTTTTCTTTCCATTTATTACCCTCGTACGTTTGGTGAGAAAAGTAAAAAGGAGAGAGAAAAGAAAGGGAAGAAGAAAGGAAGA
>NC_056558.1:9710693-9726409 GCF_013358625.1 Macadamia integrifolia | reverse complement strand
GTCCCACAGTCGAGTTTCCTGAAGAGGACTGGTGGACCCCTGAGGAGTTTGAGCACGGCGTAGACTGCTCGTGCGAGAGCTGTGCTGCAGGACAGCAGTTCTGAGGCCGATCTGATCTCCACCTTGGAGGTCGTGCTGAGCCCCACTTCCAAGGCCGAGCTGAACTCTTCCATATGATGCCGAGCTGGGCACAACCCTGATGCCGAGCTGAGCTCCAGCCTTGAAACCGAGCCGAGCTGTGTAC
The DNA here is from genome assembly GCF_013358625.1 of Macadamia integrifolia. NCBI lineage: Eukaryota > Viridiplantae > Streptophyta > Magnoliopsida > Proteales > Proteaceae > Macadamia > Macadamia integrifolia. The sequence goes on along the minus strand of NC_056558.1, from coordinate 9,726,165 downwards.
TCTGATGGTTTTTGATGACTTCCTGTATATACTTGATATTTGAATTTTATTCTTTTTGTGTATATATCATGCCTTCGGGCCCAAATGTATATATATTTATTGTATCACAATTCGGGTATCAAGTATATGAGAATTATTCACAGGTAAAACTTAGTCTTCCGCTGATCTAATGAATTTGTGTTAGTGTGTGTATGCTGTGGTGGAATACAGTATCTGATGATCCTGGCAGGTTTGGGTTAACCGGTGTTAACTCGGTCATCGCTCCGGTTCAGTGTGAACGGGGTGTGACAATCTTATACCTGATCAGATTCATGTAGTCGACCCCATTAAGTTGGAATAAGATTATGGTAGTTGTTGTTTGTTTTATACTTCAAAACCAAATTCAAAGAATCCATGTAAGGCACATGCTATATATGCACTCCAATCTTCAATACCCGCTTGAAGTTAATAGGAAAAATGGTATAAAACAACAAAACCCATTGTGAAGCAAATCAACAACTTTGACATTGAAAATAATATTTCACACATTTGGATGCAATGCAAATTATTCCTTTCAAGTTTGAGTAATATTTTATACAAAATCACTATTTTTCATATCATTTAAATATTATCAAAAAAAATTATTTGTATAACATTTTTTTATCATCCTCTATCTTAATTCAAAAGTCTATTTAAGTTGATGGTAAAAAATAAATTCAAAATAATTTGATATTGTATTTATCATTATGTCATTGTAAAAAGCTGAAATTATCTCGCACATATTACAAGTACAAATGTATAATTACAAAACTTTACTCTCACTCAAGAAAAAATGTATTATATTAAGAGGGAAAAAAAATAAAGTTATAAATTATTTAACACCTTAAGAAGTGTCAATAAGAAAAACCCTTGCTAAAACAAGATATTCTCTTCTTTTTATCTCCATATTCATTTCATTTTACAAATAAAGATTTACTTCACATTTACATATATGTTTAATTGGAAATAGAATTGATAAAAGGTAATATGAAAATACGTTTAGCCGAAAAAATATTTTGATGATATTTTGATTGAAAATTATAGTAAAATATAGTTGATATATTTAGGCAACATTCTATATGGTTTTCCATTTCTCATTTTGGGTTTGGAATGACCTTTAGATCCATTGTTCTTATGCTTTTCATTATTCATTACAAAAATTAGAAATCACCAAAATAAAAAATTGATTGAAATCCATTTGTACATTTTTTGAATTCATTTTGGCAATGCTTATGTACTTGATCATCCCCATTAAGTACTAAAGACAATTCGCAAAGGAAATTTTCGATAACCTATCCATAGCTTTAATATGCTTTTGCTATAGACAAACGGGACCTTGTGAGAAGTAATGGATAGGTTATTGATAACTTATACATGTTTAGTATTCATTTTGAAAAAAATGTTCATGTATTTCATTTTAGTATACTAACCTTAAACTATACATGTATTTCTTCACCACTTTTAAAGTCATTTTAGACATTTTTAGCTCTTTTATTTTTGATATTGTAGTTATAAATTATAATCAAATAATTTGGAAAGAAATAAAATGAGGAACAAAAATCTAAACTAAATAGTGTCTTGTAATAATATTTAAGTTGGATATATAATTATTCTTGATTACGATTAGAAATTTTTTTTTTTTTCAATTAATATCTAGACAAATAGGGCGTAAGTGACTTAGGCCCAACAAAAAAAAAACTCCAATGCCGCACTAACCATTGAAACACAAAATCCCCACTAGTTCCAGTCCAATGGCTGTTCTACACCAACCACAAAGATACAGGGAACCTATATTTCATATCCGTTGCCATTTGAAATAAAGTTTAACTATCATATTTGGTATGAATTAATTATAAAATTATTCTTGATAATGATTGCCAAGCTTTCCATTTGGAGTAAAGTTTAATTATCATAATTGGTATTTCAAATTTGTTTATAATGAAAAAATAATCATATAATTTACATAATCTACTGCTCCAAATCACGGATTCCCTTAGTTATACTGTCAACCAACGAACGTCTAACTTTGCTTTTATCCTACTTTTGTCTTTCGGGAAAATTACACATTGTCTCATTCTTGGCACGTAAACGGCAAATCCCCTTTTTACGAACTGCTGGACTTCTCATCCCGCTTGGCCCCTTCTATTAAGAGATTCCATCTTACACTAACAACATTTCAACATTTCAACATTTCAATTTCGTATCATTTATTTCCTTTCGCTTCACATCACAAAGTAAATTCAATGAACTTTACAAGTTTAAGGAGGGTCTTGACATCACCTCAAGGTGTCGTCCATCAATATATTGCTTTCGTTTACATTGACAAGAATACCCTTAAATGCTCAATGAATTGACCTAAATAGATTGTCAAAAAAGTTTGAATCACTTGAGCAGTTTAAACTCCTAAAACCAGCTGGAAAAATGGAAAAAAAAAAAAATATTGTAAAAATTATCCCGATGTACTAGATAAGAAAATAAATTACAAAACAAGTAGGGTTAACTTTTGTTTTACATCTAATTTCTTGTAAACATGTGTATGTTTTATAATTATTGTTTTAAGTTAGTAGATCTAAGAAATTGTCCCAAGCAAAATAAGAGAGGATGAATTACTTCCACGTGTTACAAAGAACCACGTCTCAACAGCCAATAGATCATTACGATCGATACTATTTTACCCCCTCAAAACTCACATTGACTCATGGATAAATATCCTCATGATTCCAATCGAACCAATGGTATTATCTACATCACTTGCCCCAATTCTTATACAAACATTGCCCCAACCCTCTCATAAGTTATACCTAAAGACTAATTAAATTATACCCCAAACCGAACGTTCTTACATCGATTATATTAGTTTGCTTGTTGGATGAACCGGCTAGTCTAGGACATTGGGCCAAAAAAATGGGTCAATCCCTTGGGGGGCATATATCGGTCTTGAAAATCCCAAATGCATCTAACAAGGTTTAAGTTTCCCACAAAACCAGCATAGAGAACCCTTTTCCAAAAATAAAAAAAATAAACAAAAAAAAAGTCATTACATAAGTCTCGGGTTGAGGCTATAGTTCACAAGACTAAATTATCCCCTCCTCCCTTTGATTAGCATCAACACTAAGTTTACGGCAAGTAACAAGTGACAAAGAATCTATAAAGAGTATTTGATTAGGTGCAGTAAAAAATTTATCAAACAACCTTATTAATGCATCTATTCTTTTCGATCCTTGAAGGTGAGGTTCTGACAGTTTGACATAATTTGCTTGAAGGCATTACTCAAACAATGAACAACGTTATATTGGAATTGGACTGTAATGAAGTTTTATGTTACATCATAGATCCCCATCAAACACAGTACCTCTTTCTATCCAAACTATTATTTCTAATGTTTGATGCCTTTCTATTTTTCCACTTATTTGTACTTTTCAATGTCTCTAGGGAATTCAACTCTTTATTAGATATCTGAGCCCGAAAGACCCAGTTTATGCAGTGTACGATCACATGGCCAAATTTCACTCCATGACTGGTGAAACATTGTATCACACCAGTTATGTGGCCCACATCTGAATTAGAATAGATTCTTTTTTATCAATTTAAAAAAAAAAAAAAATTACATTTACTCTCAGTCTCGTAACCTTGTAATCATGTGAGATCTACTCTCACAAGTTTTTCACATTTCAAAGGAACGGAGTTTCGACGGTTAAAAAGATCAAAACTTCACCAGCACTCCCATTGATACGCACGTCACACGAGCGCGCTTGCGTCAGAGCCAGATGAGGGGTTGGTGTGAGTGTGAGATTGACCAATCGAATACACACGCCCGCATGCACGACGCACCACCCTCCTTTCTCACACAGTCACAAAACTCCACGGCTTCTCCTCCCTCCAAGCTCCAAAGTCTCTTATATACTGTCTTGTCTCTTCAGTCCTCACCTATAATGTTGTCTCTCACCTAATATATAAACCTCATTAATCCAACCCTAAATCTCTCAGCTTGAGGTGCCCTTTCTCGGCGAACTACAAGCTTTCCTTCTCCTCTGCCTTTCTTCTTCTTCTTCCTTCTCCATCTCTTCCACCAACCCACCTACCCTTCTCTATATTTCTTTCATCTCATTCTCTTCCTCCTTTCAGAAAAAGAAAACACATTACTTTGTACATTCCATTCGTGATTCAAAATCCAAATCCCCTGCCGGTGAATATGCAGGCAATCTCACCATCTCCCACCACATCTCTCAAATCTCTCTTCTCAGACCACCACAAGCCCTTGAGCAGGTCACCAAAACCATTTAATCCCCACAATTGGACCCCAACTAGCCTCATCATTCATTGCGTCTCGCGACCTGACTCCTCCAACTTGGCCGGCAGCACAGGTTCAGGTTCAGGTTCAGGTTCAGGTTCAGGTTCAAACTCAGGCTCAGGCTCAGGCTCAAATTGCCGCGCTGACTGGCAGAGCTCATGCGCAATCCTCGCCAGCAAAGTCGTCTCTCAGCAGCGAAACACTGAGACCACTGGCAGCACCGAAATCACCGCCGTTAATGGCCACGATACTCTAGATCTGGTCGCTCTCGGCAAACTTCCCAAGCCCTTGACCATCGCAGATCTCTCCCCTGCCCCTATGCACGGCTCCCAGCTTCGTGTAGCTTACCAAGGCGTCCCCGGCGCGTACAGTGAAGCCGCCGCCGGTAAAGCCTACCCGAACTGTGAAGCCATCCCCTGCGACCAATTCGAAGTGGCTTTCCAAGCAGTTGAACTCTGGATCGCAGACAGAGCTGTTCTTCCTATAGAAAACTCTCTCGGTGGTAGTATCCACCGGAACTACGACCTCCTCCTCCGCCACCGCCTCCACATCGTCGGAGAAGTTCAGCTTCCCGTCCACCACTGCCTCTTGGCGATGCCCGGAGTCAGAAAAGAGTACCTGACACGTGTCATCAGCCACCCACAAGCTTTAGCCCAGTGTGAGCTCACCCTTACCAAGATGGGCTTGAACGTCGCTCGTGAAGCCGTCGACGACACCGCAGGAGCCGCAGAATACGTAGCTGCTAACGACTTGCGAGATACCGCAGCGATCGCCAGTGCCCGTGCGGCGGAGCTGTACGGTCTGCAGATTCTAGCTGATGGGATTCAAGATGACTCGGGGAACGTGACCCGGTTCGTTATGTTGGCTCGTGAACCAATCATTCCCCGGACGGACCGGCCATTTAAGACCAGTATCGTTTTCGCTCATGATAAGGGAACGTCGGTGTTGTTTAAGGTGTTATCGGCGTTTGCTTTTAGGAACCTCAGCTTGACGAAGATCGAGAGTCGGCCGCATAGGAACCGTCCGATTAGGTTGGTGGATGATGCGAATGATGGGACCGCGAAGCACTTTGAGTATTTGTTTTATGTTGACTTTGAAGCGTCGATGGCTGATGTGAGGGCCCAGCATGCGTTGGCTGAAGTACAGGAATTTACGTCCTTTCTTAGGGTGTTGGGGAGTTATCCAATGGATATGACTCCTTGGTGCCCTTCTCGTGCAGATTCCCTTTGATTGGTTGATTATCATCATCATCTTTCTCTATTTGTAATGTCTATTTCATCCTAAAGAAAACAATCTAAATCCTAGTAAGAAGGATTGGATTTGGGAGATTTTTTTTTTTAATTAGTGGGGTTAATGGAGAAATGTTGTTGTTCTTATATATAAATATGTGTCACATGAAAGATGTAAATATTGTTACATCTCAAAGAGCTAAAACTAACAAAAACATTTCTCTTCTAATCCGTTGTGCATGTGTCTTGTTTGTTGTATTGTATATTTCTGATTTTGTCTGAAAAAAAAATATATTTGGGATTTTTGTGTGGATATTGGAAGATGGAAGGTTTCGATAACATGAATATAGTAAAAATTCTCACTTTTTTTTGTGTGATGTATGTTCTTTGGTGATGATATTATTTTGGTGGATTTAAAGGCTTTAAGATAACTGAAACAAATATGGAGAATATAATGTGTAACTGTAGTCACAATACAATGAATAATGAAATTATTAAGATTGAAAAGAGAGAGGTATCGGAAAATGATTATTTTAGGTATTTGAGATCAATTATAAGAAAATGTGATATAAAGGATGATATTTCACGAATGAATAAAGTGAAATGGATGAACTAGAGAGGCACGTCCAGGGTGTTGTGTGTTCAACCTATATATTTAAAACTTGTGGTGAAAATATTGATGGCGGTGGTGGCGGTGGTGATAATGATGGTGGTAATGGCAGTTAAGGTGGTAGTAGTAGAGAGTCGAACTCGAGAGTAGCATTTATTAGACTGGTTTTTGTTATAAATTTATGTTTCTAATTTTTTCTTATAAACAATAGCAAATTTGCTTCTCCAATGATAAACAAATGTATTTTTTTCTCCTGGCTACTTTCATAAAAACACAAAAATAAATCCGACATCATATACATTTATTTCTAAATTTATTATAAAAAGTACACACAAAACATCAAAACTGTTTCTTTTGAACATTGCTATATAGACCCTACATAAATTAAATGCTAGGAGTAAAATTTCTTAACTAGTATGTTTTAAATCAGTTAAAGGAGATGGATTATATATGTATATTTATAACAAATTGAGCTTATTATTATTTTGGTTGTTCATTATCTCTTTTGCAACATTTGTTTATGGGGACGAAAAAAAAATCAAAGACAGCTTTCCACCAAAAAAACAGTAAGGCAATAAGTAGGCATTAGTATTAATTGATAATTTAGTTTCTTTAAATAATTTAAGATGATGTTTACAAATAACCGTTTACAAAAAGATTTCGAAGTATGCTGCCAAACATGTTTGCAGCACAAAACCTCTAAGAAGAACAATGTGACCCTAAAAATGGAATTGATGGTGTGGTATTGTGTTATAGAGATCCGCTTTGCTTGGACATTAAGAGTCCATAAAACAAAAATCCAAGTTTCCTTCTAATTGATTAGGTAAGATTTTATATTATTAGATGAGTATCTGAATTAATCTCTTCTTATCATGGAAAGTAGTTAAGAAAGTGAACACAAGCAACTAGCTTGAAGCCTGACTAGTTCCCACTAATGCAACAAAAAGTAGGCCTTTCTTATAGGTAACATTAGGGAAACGTTAAAGTCCAAAAGTGGGTTTTGATGAATGATATAAGTATCATTTTCAATTAAACATTTTTGGACAAAAGAAATTAACAATCATTTTTAGATAATACACTTTTTTCTTGAAAATGGTGTTGTTTAGTTATTTAAATGACCTTAAACAAGACACCTCACAAAGTAAAGGGAAAAAAAGGTGGGGAAAAATGCTTTCACGGAACATTAGGCAATTATGTTTCCCTGTCTCTCTTGAACATTAGGAAACATAAGTACAAGTGTATAATAGCATCCAATGCCAAATAAATATATACACGAAATGGAATGCATTATGGTTCATACACAAGAAAACCCACATAATCAGGATGAGGAGAGTGTTTCATCTAGTGTCAAAGGATGTGCACTACCGAAGCATGATTTTACTTTAATTTTAATCATGGCAGTAAAATAGAAAAAAAATGACTAAAACTATTAATTTAGGAAAATTGTTCTTTGTCAAGAACGACATGTGCAAGGGTTCTATATGCTTATCTCTGTCCTTCCTCGTATGAAATGATATATTTTCCCCCTCATTGATAGAGGAGAGAGATTGGCTTGGAAGGCATTGGAGGCCACACTTCCAGTAGGAAAACACTCACCCATTAATTAAATAAGATATTAAAATAGTTTTATCATGATATAATTATAATGAATTATTAGTATATAAAATAAAATTTTAAGAAAGAGAAATTTTAATGGGAAGTTGGGGAAAGCTAAAAACCACATTAGCCAGTTGAGTGGTGGATTATGGATGTGTTTGATAGGTGAGTGAGAGGCAGAGGGGAAGAGGGGTTGGTGGAGGGAAAAAGGGATCGGGTGGTGGATTTGGTGGTAGGTGGGGTTGTGCGGTCAGGTCAGCATTTCTCAGCCTCTCAGATCGAAAGCAACCCTTCTCTTGGAAGACCTCAACACCTCCTTCATATGACATGGGCGGTTCATTCCTGGCCCCATCCGGTCGGGTTTTGTTCTTTTCCTTTACCGACCATTTAAACCATGTCAAAGATCATCTGGCCCACAATGGCCCAATCTCTCCTTGTGTTACTCGTGACTAATATGTGAGTTGGTTCTATGGTTTCAAATATCAGTATTAGATTAGCCATAGATCCGACACATGAGAGACACCAATGGGAAGCACGGGCCAATGAGAGGGTAACGACATCCAAGATGAGTGGAATTTTTGATTTCATGGAGACCTTCCTGGGTCATCTGGATGCAAGTGTCACTGAGCTTGGCAGCCATCATTGTTCCTTCATTATTTTATGCAAAATAACATTATTTGCTTTCAATAGAGAAAATCATTTGTATTGAGGTCAGATAAAGTAAGATTATAATTATATTTTTAACCTGCTTATTCACAAATAGACAAATCCTTTGAAGAAAAAAAAAATGATTGTGATAGTAAGAAATTTTTTATTTTATTTTAATTATATATACTTTGTCAGTGTAGCCTATGCTGTGCTCTCTTTGTCTCTCTCTCTCCTCCACCCCTTCTCTAAAATGACCTTAAAGATTTTTTTTTTTATGCAAATCGAAAAAATTAGATAGAATATCATGACTTTAGAAATTGTAGGTTAAGATTTGCAGTGCTGGAGCTACTACAATCTATGGTCTTCTGGCTATATCTACAAAATGGACTGAGTCATACTTCCATACTATATGGACACAAAAATGGCAGAAACAAAATGTTGTCAAACAGTGCCTTAGTAGTCACAAAAAATTGTTCAGGCCAAAAGAAACCCCGCAGATTTCCTTCAGAGTCCATCCCTTCCTCTGTGCATGACTTGGCCCCAAGTAGATGCACCCTGGCGCATCCTTCAAAATGATTTCCATTATTGAGTGTAATGACCTTAAGATTTTGAAACTGACTTTCAAGAAAGATTCGTATCAACCTGCAAGCAATGCACACCAGACCACGGTTCTAGGGGTTGGTATCTATGGATCAGTATCAATGACGGGGTGATCTATATCAGTGGATCAGTACAGAGCAAGGGTAAAAAGGTGGAAAAAAAAACTTTTTAAATGAAAATCATGGGTATTTCTGTCTTATCATATTGGCCGAGATCAATCTTCCAATACCAATTTCCATAACCTGCACTGGACAAGCAATGGAACGTATCAGCTCAAGGAAGGCTGCTTTATGTAGCAACGATGTCGGCTAATTTTTTTAGTTTCCTTTCGGAAATGGCCATTCCAGTTCTGCTGATGTCGGATAATTTTTTTAGTTTCCTTTCAGAAATGGCCATTCCAGTTCTGTTAACTTCTGATCGCTTCCCAGTGTAAATGATTATTCCACTTCCTGTTTCTCTAATTGCAACATACCGTGCGGAAGATTTCACTTTAATTAGAGTTTTCAAAAACAACATCCAAAACCTTATCCCAACTTCAATCAAAGTTTTAAGTGAAACCACGTTTGCCCATATTTTTTGCAATTTGTGAGCAATGGATGTGGGGAGGAGAGAGAGTTGCATGCCATTTTGAATCCAAGTTTCAAACTAGCACCCCCTGAATTCAAAGTCCTGAAGATTCAATTCCCTGGGAAGCCAAGTAATGCAGTTTTTTGGTGTTCATTCCAAATCCAAACATGCATTTCAGTTTTTCCTCCAGAAAATTTTGGATTGCTGATATTTTTCCATTCAACACTGAGAAAATAACAAATCATTGGATGAAATTGTAAAAAGTAGCCTTGGTCAATCTATTTCTCAATATTCACATAGCTTCCAGTCATATTAATTCTCTCAAATTCAACTAAGCATAGCATGACCACCATGTAACAATTGATGATGAGCACTATCTGATCAGGAATCAAAACCACTTTTATCCTGTGTTTCTGTATACTCTGCATAAATAACAATTGCGAGTCACAATGCAAACAAAATTGACAAATAACTCTTCACTTACCATAATGTCAAATTCTTAAGTTCAACACTTTAGTTACACCACCATGTGATTGATATGCCAAGAATGCACAGATTGAATTGCTGAAAGGAACCAACATGTAAACAAAATGGCCACACAACATGGTGTCAGATTCAATCTGACACCATACCTTTAACCCCAGACCATGGTAGGTGTTTTCATAAGCTGCGGTCTTGCTCACCACAAGATTCTTCAGTTATATGATCACCTATCATGCATTTCATTTATCCTCTATCATATTTTGATCGTTTCTGACCTCTCCCATCTCGCTCATCTTTTGGATTAGGTTCTGACTCATGCCTTCCTGACCTTTTCTCCTCCCTTCCTTTCCTATCATGAACCTCTCGAGGATTTGATTTTGATTCATCGTGTCTCTCCCTTCCTCTCCTATCATGAACCTCTCTAGGATTTGATTTTGATTCATCATGTCTTGATCGTTTCTCAATTTCTTGTCTATTAGGATCTTCCCACGTCTCTGTTCCTTCTCTTTCCATTCCAACTGTTTCTCAGCAGCTAGCCTATCCTGATCCCTTGGATTCATTTCCCTTTGCCTACGTTCACCTTTCCTCTTCATCTCATCACTTTCTGCTCTAGAAATCCCATCATTGTCTTCCAACCTGAACCTTGAACCCTTATCTTGGATGGCAGACTCTGGAGGGCGATCCTCAAAAATATTCCTAGATCTTCTATGGCTCTTAGATGGACCATCATACTTGTCATGATCCCATTTTGAATCAGTGTCCTTGGAACCCCAGCCTGTGTTGGCACATCTCTGGATTGGGAAGATAAATGCAAGGATAAGAAAATTATGCAAAGAAAGCAGTTTTACAGAAATTCAGTAGACTCCCATCCACCACCTCATATAAGGTTTACAGAAAAGCTGACTACTACACATGCTAGAAAACAAATTTAACCAGGGTGAATATATTTATAATTAAAAAAAAAAACATACAATTACACATTCAAGATGGCTGGATAAAAGTAAATCTCTATTGATCAGTAAACCCCTCATATATCTATCATCAAATCTTTGTCCCTTTATAATCAGATTTATGGGGCTCACCATCATAGGGTCAATTTGGGATTTTTTGCATAGTGACAATTTACGAAGGCATCCAAAAATTCCCCCTTTAGGACATGGCAGCTAAACCACAGTCAATGTTATGTTCTTGATCCTACCAGTCCGCCTAACAATGAAGCCAGATATGAACTGCTGCAAATTATCAACAGGGACAAGCGGGCGGTGCAATTTGGTAGGAAAGAATGTGAAAGCAAATGACATGGATCAACAACCACTGCATAAGAAATCGGTTTTCCATTATGATGGCAAGAACGGAATGACAATTGCAAACCCTAGGTGGCAGACCACAGACAAGTCCTAGACAAGCCAGAGTATGTGAAGAAAGAAGTTTATTTGCAACTGGGCAGGACCATTGGGTCTTAGCTAAGGGAATCCACCCAAAAAGAATTAACCAACAGAAATATTATCTGAGTGTAGCAAAGTGGCACATGATGGCGAATTTCCCAATGGAAATAATCAGCCACAAGCAAGAGGCAAAATCAGTCAGCAGTGGCCAATTAGGTGAATCAGTTTAAGGTGATCAAGACTCTCCTCTATTGTTGGTACTGAATTTTTGAGAGCTTATTAATTTGAATCCAAAATATTTTCCTTCAATGCTCTTTATTTGTCCCATCTCCTACCTACACATATGAATGTAAATAATAAATTCAGGATGGAGAATCTAGTCAGGCTGTACTCAAGTATGAGCACCAATCTAATCAGGTTGTTTTTGATGAATTAGAAGAGCTATGTTTTTCCAACCCCAGCATCAGAGCTGCGAACAATGGATAAAATTCCCTATATTTTAACCATGGCTCAAAAATTTGCCGAGATTTCGCCAAAATCTCAGAAATCTCACTAATTTTGATATGGCCGAAACGAAATGGGGGTCGAAATTTCAAACCAACAATACTTCGGTCAAAAAATTCCCGAAGAATTTCGTATTGTATTGTGTCATCTCGCCAAAATGCTACATCCAAGGCTGCATAAAAGCCCCATTTCGCGAGTTACCAGAACTCGCCCATCTATCGTGTTTCGACCTGGAGAGGGTAAAAATAATCGCGAACTTGGATGTTTGCCTAATCGTAGCTTCAAACTGGTGGAATACACTGCTAAGGGTTGCCACATCACTCCAAAGATATCGGTTGCTGCTTATTGGTGAAGATTTGACCACATTAAACAGATCCACGTAAACAACTTTTTCCCAAAATTATTTTTGCAAAAAATAAGATATAACTTTTTTAGTGATTAAATTTTTATATGTTGGATACCAGAGGCTGATCCAAAACCTCATGGTGTTGAACTTTTTTCTGGTTCGAAAAATAGACTTTCCTAAAACAGATGTGGAAAAAAAATTATAGTTAATATAGACTAGATGGGGCTCAATTATATATATATTTCAATCACCGTTAGCCAATCTACGGCCTCACAAAGTTGGAAATTATTTTCTGTCGGTAAATTATTTTTTTATTTTCATAATATTAAAAATAAAAAATAAAGAGGGAAAAATAAAGAAAAATATTATAATTTGGTTTGAAAAATAAACAAAAAATATTAAAGTAATATAAGGGTTAGGGAAGAATAATAAGTAGCTACATAGTTGTTTAAGTGGCCTCAGTTGATGTGCCTCAGTTAATAATGGCTTGTTTTCTTTATGCAACAATACAATAATGAGATAATAGTTGATAGGGGAGGTGACAAGTGAGAAGGTAGGGGAGGTGAAAGGGGAAGAAGATGACAAGGGAGGTGACAGGTGATACATCACATGGAAGCATGGAATGTCGATTGATTGTTACAAGAGAAAAACCAAGTGCAACTAATATCACAAGAAGACTGGATGGTGGAGCCACAAGACTGAAACAACATGTGGCTAGGAATGCCAAAGATGTGGCTACATACGTTATGGTACCTGTGGAGATTTCTAGGGCCATAGTTGCACACATGACGGAAGGGAATCGGAGGAAGGCAGATAAGGAGAAGGCAAGGGTACAATTTGAGGAGGCAACATGAAGGTATACATATGTTTTTTTTAGCCTAAAACAAGGTTTCCCACAAGTATCTAAGCATACTATGGCCATCTGCCCAGCAAAACAGCCATTCAAAACCAAAAAAAGATATGTGCAATTTCAGCGAGAATTCACTGAATTGCGGTATTACGGTGGTTATACATTGATTGAAATGGCAAAACGAAACGAGTTTTTGAAAATTGATCTTAACTTCCAAGCAGGTCAATCTAGATAGAGGTTGCACACGTAGGTGTCCTAAGCAAGAACTAGTCTAGACAACAATTGGCAAAAGAAACATAAAAAGTGTGCACCGGTGCACGAGGCTCCTGCCACTGCAAGGTCTAGAGAAGGTAATAATGTACACAGACTTAACCCCCTCTTTGCAGAGAGGTTGTTCCCCGACCCAAACCCACGACCACTAGGTTGCAATGGAGCAACCTTACCGCAGCACCAAGGTCTGCCCTCCTAATTAGCAAAAGTAACATCTACAAGAAAAATTCATCTTACTTGCTCATCATGGGAAAATCTGCATGTAGCTCCACGGTTGCATTCACCTTTTTGGAAAGCACGGCAGACCCCTCGTTCTTCCCTCATCTTCTGCTCTTTCTCTTCGTCCTCTTCTTCTTTCTTCTTATATTTATCAACATGATCAACCCTTATAATTCGGCCAAGAATTTGCGCTCCATTTAAATTGTCTGGAAGAAATGGAAAAATATCAGTTCACGTATATATCTGTTCGTGTGTGTGTGTCATGATATTGTAGATTGACAAATGTAGGTGGTAACCATGATGGTCCCTTTTTGTCTCCCCTTTTTTTCCTCTCGCCTTTGGGGGGTTGGGGGCTGACAGACTACAAACCTACTGCAAGATTTGTACTCCTCTGATCCTCATATGCAACAAAGGCAAATCCTTTGGATTTACCAGTACCCTTATCTCTAACCAGATTAACATCGACTATCTCTCCATACCTGGAAAATGTTCCATAAGCATAAGTTAGGCAAAATATAGTCTCTCTTACAATATGTTAAGGTACTAACAAATGCAGGTAATGCATAGAAATATAAGAGTATAATGTTTCTACTTGCTAGTACATATAACTATGATTTAACTTGTCTTGATTGGAAGACAATAAGAAAGCCCAATTTACTCGGCCATAATCAACCTACATGAAGTCAGTTTAGACATGGCCAGATTTTCATCTGAGGTAGGGTCAAGGTCCAGCCTGGATAAACAATACCATATCAGCCCAAAACCATGACAAACTTTAAAAGACCCAAGTTGGCTTTGGTTGCCCAAGGCCACAAGCCATCCTTTGGTCTGCCTGTGAATTCCTTACTCAAATAGCAGTCCAATCAATAAAGATGCCAGCCCAGCCTCGCCTACAGTTTGGGTCATATTACTCAAATATGTCTTCAAAGAAGCTGTCTATCTAGTTGATAAATAAACCGGTGCAGACAATTTTACATACTGAGAAGAGTTCCTCTTGTTCTCAGCCGTATCTATCGTGATTGAGAAACAATAAGAATTTGAATAGAGATAGAACAAGAATAAGAGTAGGTTTGATTAAGGAAACATGACCTCATTTAACACACAAAGTGTAGGTTGGGTTTCAAATCATACCCTCCTAGATAGGTTCGCTCCCATTAAATAACTCTTCCAAATTAGGACGTTCTTGAGCTTCGATCAAAATCCTTTCGTATCTAGTGTCAGCTGATCCTTCAGCGTCTGCTTCTTCGTATTCGGATTCGGATGTGTCTACCGAATACAAGAAAATAGGCAAAGGAACAGCATCTCACTAATAACCTTGATTATACCAATCAAACCCATAGAGAACTACCCCTACAGACAAACAACCCAATAGATCCATTCTACTTTAAGTCCTTAACTCTATACTCATTTCATAGAATTGCACGTGATATACCCATCCATGCATGCCTTTATTTATTATATAAAAACATAAAAGAAATAGCTGCAAGTTGGGCACGTAACATCTCCTCCCCCCCCCCTTAAAGTCTCGCTCATGAATTGGAAACTACTTTGTTATCCATAACGACATCGCCATCTTCCTCCTCAGAACAAGCATCCATCACAAAAAGTTTTTTGCAACAGTGTCCAAGGCTAAATTTTTATCGGAATTGTACATAGCACCTTTGGGCATCGTTTCTGCAATTCTCCCAAGGAAGAGTTGGATGGTTCGAGATCCTTCTTGTTAGGGGCTAGGGTAGAACTCATACCCAAAAGCCAGCCGTAAGCACCTATAAGTCTCCACATCGAGCTACTCACTTCCGATGTGGGATTATTACTTCTGCCTCCCATGTGGACCGCCAACAATCTCCCCCCCCCCC
>NC_056558.1:9708797-9710673 GCF_013358625.1 Macadamia integrifolia | reverse complement strand
CCCCCCCCCCCGCGCAGAAGTTACCGATATCTTCCCAGAGCCACTGAGATCTTCTCCGATTTCATCCTAGGAGGCTCACCGGGTTCACACACCTTGGCTCTGCTAGAATCTTGGCACTGCCACAACCTTGGCTCTGAGACAGGGGAAGCAATCCATGCTTGTTATGCCAGAGGACACTCCAATAGGGCATGCTCCACTGTTTCGGGTTCAAGACCACATCCCTTACAAATATCAGAATCAACAACACACCTCCCCTTTAGAATTGTGAGGACCCCCAAAGCACCGAGACAAGCTTTCCAAATAAAGGATTTTGCACTTTTGGTGGGATTTTAGAATTCCAAATAATCTTTCACACCTCTTTTGGAGTCCCAAGTGCTATTGCAGTTGATTTGGATGAACATTGGGATTGTTGGGCTCCCAACATGTAAGCTGACTTGACCGAGAAATTTCCATTTGGAGTAGGTCCCCAACACAGCCTATCATGTCCCCCTTCAGAACTAATAGGAATTTGCACAATACATTCAATCTCGAACGGAAGAAAAAAAAAAAGGATCTCAGCTTTTATCAAATCCCACTTAGCCTGGTCATCAATAAGCTCCGAAACTTTTCTACCAAAAAAAAAAAAAAGCTCCGAAACTTTACGGGATGGACAATCTGGTGGTTTCAGAAGGTGGAGTCTAAATCCTTCCAGGGACGGAATCTAGGGATCCTCCCAAATATGAATAGACTAGCCATTGCCCACAATCTAGAGCAATCCTTTCTCAAGTAGCTGCCTACCACGCAAGATGCTCCTCCAAGCCCAAGAAGGTCTACCCCTCACTTGGGCACACAAAAATTCCTCATGTGGAAAGTAAATACTTTTTAAAAGCTTAGCACAGAGAGATTCACCATTTGTGATCAACTGCCACCCTAACTTCTCAAGGCCTGGTTTTAAATATTTAGGCCTTTTTATCCCAAGGCCCCCATCCAACTCTGGAAGACACAGACAGTCTTTTGCCACCCAGTGGACCTTCCTTTCATCTTTTTTTGGCCCCACAAAAAGTTGCACCTAGCCTTTCCAATATCATCCAGAAGCCCATGTGGAAGCTTAAAATGGAACATATGATAAGAGGGGGAGGCCATCACGACCGAGTCCATATCAGAATCAACAACATGCCTCCTCTTGTTAGGGACTTGGGTAGAACATATCCTCAAAAGCTAACAATTAAGGAGAGGGTACCCAAGTACCAAATAAGTTTCCACATCGAGATACTCACTTCCGACGACGGATTATTACTTCCGCCTTCAGGTGGAACCCCAACACTTTTCCCCAAAAGTCAAGCATATCTCAGCATTGAGACAGATTGTGAACTTCATACAATCATCCTAACCCAATTCTTATTGCTGATAAGGAATCAAGCTAACCCAATTCTTATTGCTGATAAGGAATCATGCCTCCCAACTAAAATGTCAGTTTTGATGCTTTCCTTCAATTCATTAACAAAGTAGATAACTTGTCTATCTTGTCAGGAAGGTAGTCCACCTTCCCTAAAACTTTCTCAAATTGGGTTTAATAGTCACATACAGATTCCTTTTGTTGAAGTTTGGGTAGCATACCAAGGAAATCATGAAACTGAGTCGGCCAATGGGACTCGATGTCTGGCATAGTTGTCAAGGCGTCGCCAAGGCGACTAGGCGTCCAGGCGGTTTGCCTGGGGCCTAGGCGACAACCGCCTTGTTGCACTGCATGTTGCCTTCTGTTTCGGCACTTATTTATGCCAAATATCATTCAAGTAAATGTTTTTAATATTTGTTATTTCATTTACTTAAGATATTATTCATAAATAAGCAAATACCCCCTATTTGAATCCAATAAAAATAGTTTAAAAATCAAATT
>NC_056558.1:9698955-9708777 GCF_013358625.1 Macadamia integrifolia | reverse complement strand
ATACAAAAAGTCTCATGTAAAAATTAAATCATTTGACCAGTCAAACTTATTATAGAATAAGAGCATTTCTCTAAATGTTGATTTTTATAACTTAATATGACTTAATGTTAATTTTTTATGATTTGATGTGGCTAAATGTTGATTTTTAATGACTTAATGTGGCTTAATCTTGATTTTTTATGATACAAGGTATATATAACTTATTAAATAATGTTAGAAAATAGGAAAAATAAAAAATAACACTTGTTCACCTAGTTCGCCTTAAGGCGGGCGCCTAAGCGCTTAGACAACCCTCCACCGCCTTGGTTCGCCTTGGCGCCGTGACAACTATGATGTCTGGGTCTTATCCCATCTCAATCTCGGATAAGGAAGAGTGACCTTGAACTACAGACCAATCAACATAAATGGCACCATATATCAAGCGGAGTTCATCTAAAAATTCCTACCATGAAACCACAAGATGGAATGAAGCCAAAGCCACCTATTCTTCTTTAGTTTTCCCATGGAATTGGAAAAATTGTTTAACCCGACACAACCAACTTATTGTATCTTCTCCGCCATTATAACAGAGAAAATCCAACTTTATTATTTTAAGGGTGAAAGAATGTTGAGAGACGTGATGTTGCGATCCACCATTAACCTCTAATCTTCCACCAATGCCTTTCGAGAACTTCAGAATTTTCTCCTACCTCCCAAGCAAATAGCTTACCAAAGAGCTTTGTAAGTCTATTCCTGATATGTTGCTACCTGGCCATAAGAGATCCCACATCTTGTTCTAACTTCTCCATTCGATGGTCTATTCCCAAGCTTTGATACCACAATGGTACGTATTAAGGAGAGTTCATCTTGTTCTTAGATGTACCTATTGCAATTAAGAAGAACAGGGGAAGACAAAATAAGAAAAGATTTAATTGCAAAAACTTGGCCTCAATTAACAAACAAGTGTTGGTTGGGTCTCAAATCATACCCTCCCAAATAACTTCAACTCAACTCAACTTAGACTAATCCCAACTAATGGGGTCGGTTACATGGACCATTTTTTTCCAATCAGATCTATTCATAGTTGTTGGTGTATGATGTCTCGTATTCCGTCGCAGTTTAATCCAGGGAGTACTGGTGCAGCACCTAGACAGGCAGGAGGGCAATTGTGTACTTTTCGGATTAGGGTTTTTTCGCTATATATTTGTAGCGAGGGTTTCTTTCTCTGTAATGCAAGCAATACTGAGAGGTGTGAGGACGAGCGTTGTAACCCTATTCTCCATTGATAGTGAAGCAGGATATCATCCCACCGGGGACGTAGGCAACCTTGCCGAACCTCGTAAGATCCGTGTGCATTGTTTGTTTTGTTTTTCCATTATCTTCTGCATCGTTTTAGGGTTGCGTTTCTACAATAGCCATATCTATTCTTAGTCCTAGCTATGCATGTCTTTCCTCACCACTTCTATTAGAGTCAATTTAGGCCTACCGCTAACTCTTTTGGCTCCTTCAATCTGAATCAAATCACCCTTTCGTATTGGAGCAGTCAAAGGCCTCTATTATTGCAAATGTACATGCCACCTCAAACAACTTTCTTGCAACTTATCATGTATTGGTAGTCCTAAAATATCAGCCAAACTTGGAACTATGGTTGAGATGGATGAGTGGTAAAACTAGAAAGATAAAGACAAAATAAGAAAAGATTTGATTGCAAAAACTTGGCCTCAATTAACAAACAAGTGTTGGTTGGGCATCAAATCATACCCTCCCAAATAACTTCAACTCAACTCAACTCAACTCAACTCAACTCAACTTAGACTAATCCCAACTAATGGGGTCAGTTACATGGATCCTTTTTTTCCAATCAGATCTATTCATAGCCATATCTGTTCTTAGTTCTAGCTATGCTTGTCTTTCCTCACCACTTCTATTAGAGTCAATTTAGGCCTACCGCTAACTCTTTTGGCTCCTTCAATCTAAATCAAATCACCCTTGTGTATTGGAGCAGTCAAAGGCCTCTATTATTGCACATGTACATGCTACCTCAAACAACTTTCTTGCGACTTATCATGTATTGGAGCTAGTCCTAAATTAGCTCTAATTAGTTCATTCCTATTTTATATTTTCTAGTTTTACACTCTTATTTTATCTTTCTAGTTTTACCACTCATCCATCTCAACCATAGTTCCAAGTTTGGCCGATATTTTGCAAAATATTTTGTTTTCGTAAATTGATCGAAATGAAACCACATGCAATATTTTAGATATTCTAGTTTTACCACTCCTCGGTCTGAAGTTTTGTTTCGCCAAAACGTTACTTTGGCTTAAGAAATGGGCAAAAATTCGTTCATTGTGATAGGTTTTGCCAATGAAGCTTAGAAAACCATTTTTTTTTGCTTTTTTTTTTTTTTTGCCAAATCAATGTTGCACAAGGTTGGAACAAGTACTTAGGTAGTGGAGGAACGAAGCAGAAGTGACAATTTGCTAGTGCCAGTTCCACAAGCACCATCCAATAGCAGTGGCTCACGATCGAGTTCCTCGTGATTCAAATTTCTATAGATTTTATACCCTAGGTTAGGGTACCTTCGGTATGTTGAGGATTGAGGATTCCATATATAGGGCTGCTGTGGACTTCAAGCATTTCTTCCGCCATACTATGACAGCCATCTTTTGTGATACAACAAGAGGATAACTTGATTCAGCAGCAGCAACAACAACATTCTAGTGGTTTTGATCATTGCCCAGAACTCGATGTGGTACTAGGACTCTAGGACTCTAGAATAGGCATTGGGGTGACTTGTTAGTTGTACTGTTGACTCCAATACATTTCACTCTTTGTAAGAAACCATGTATGATGTATGATAAACGAAATGGTTTATAATTTGATGTGTATTCATTCCAAATGCATATTTAAGTTGTTTTACTCCAATAATATGAGTTCTAATATTAAACTTTGTATGTAATAGAACATATTAGAAAATGTATATAGCCTACGCTACCAACCTAGGGTCTGAAGTCAAAATACCATTTTTTTTTTTAAATCTGAGGGTTCCACAATGTTTAAAGGGCCTAAAATAGGGTTTCCTATAAGTTTCAGGACCTAATTTGGCCATCAAAACTTGCAACAAAAAGGGTCAAGGTTTTGACCAAAATTTTAGTTTCGGTTGAATTATTTTGGTTTTGAGCATGGTTTTGAACGTTGACCTCAACATCCTCATTTCAGCTACACTAAGGCACCGTTTGATAACATTTATGTTGTTTTTGTGTCCAGAAACAGCAGAAACGGATTTTCACATTTCCAGAAACAAAAACGGATTTTTTGGTGTTTGATAAACATGTTTCTTGAAACGTTTTTTGTAGACATAATATCACTAAAAAACCCAATAGTATCATCGGATGCCCAAAAAGGAGAGAGGGTTCGGTTGCCTCTTTTTAGGTTTAAATAGTTGAAAATTTTATCAGGCACAACAGCCTTTTTTTTTTCTCTCTCAAATTCGTCTCTAGAAACGACGAGACAAGTCCTACTTGTTTCGTCACAGTCGTTTCTAGAATTTTAATTAAGCATAAATTTTGATTTATGTATCTAGAAACGGGTGAAACAGAACAACTTTATCAAACGCTTTAGGCTGTTTCTCCGTTTCTGGGAACAAGAAAATGCAGAAACGGCAAAAACGGAACGTTGTCAAACGATGCCTGACTTCTAAGACCAAATGAGTTTCAGGCAAGCTCATAACCACTAGAATGATCCAAGCTTGTACAACATTGATTTAGCCAAGATAGCAAGGAAATTGACTTTTCCAAGTTTAGAAGTTGAAACCAGGCGAAAGTCCTGAAATGGGTAAAAATTTTGACCATTTCGTGTGAAACTTGGGCACCGTTTGACAACGTTTCGTTTCTGCCGTTTCTGTGTTTTCTTGTTCCCAGAAACGGAGAAACCTAAAAAGCGTTTGATACAGTTGTTCTGTTTCACCCGTTTCTAGAAACATAAATCCAAATTTATGCCTATATACAATTCTAGAAACGACTTTGACGAAACAAGTCGGACTTGTTTATTGTTTCTAGAAAAGAATTTGAGAAAAAAAAAAAAAAAAGGTTGTTATGCCCGATAAATCTCTCAACTATTAAAACCTAAAAAGAGGCAACCGAACCCTCTCTCCCTTTTGGGCATCCGATGATACTATTGGGTTTTTTAATGGCATTATGTCTGCAAAAAATGTTTCGAGAAACAGGTTTATCAAACACCAAAAAATTCGTTTTTGTTTCTGGAAATGTGAAAAACCGTTTCTGTTGTTTCTAGACATAGAAACAACAGAAACATTATCAAATGGTGCCTAAGACTCTAGGATGGGCATAGGGGTGACTCATTGCTTGTATTGTACTATTGTTGACTATGATATATGTGTCTATTTTGTAACAAACCATGTATGATGCATCAAATGGTTTATAATTTTATGTCTATTCATTCTTAATACAAATTTAAGTTGTTTTGCTTGAATTATATGGGTTCTAGAACTAAACATTGGTGTGGAATAGATCATATTCGAGAATGCATATAACGTACACTTCCAGCAAAGGGTCTGAGTTGAACTGCCATTTTAGGTGTAATTTTTTTAAATCTAAAAGTTTCACAATGTTTAGAGAGCCTAAAATAGGGCGTTCTAGAAGTTTCATGACTTAATTTGGCCACTCGGCCGCTAAAACCAGCCATCAAAACTTGAAGAAGAAAAAATGTATAGGTTTTGATCGAAACCTAGTATTATGGTTTGGTTGGATGAATAAATATCGTTATGGGTTTTCAGTAAGAGTTGTTCTTTTGCCTACTTGGAACATTGGTAGCGTTATCTAATGGGAATGAAGCTCTCTAGGAGGATATGATTTAAAACCCAACCAACACTTATGTGTAAACTATGGCCAGGTTTTTTCAATCAAACCTACTCATATTCTTATTCTTTCCCTATTCAACTTCTTAATTTTTCTCAATCACAATAAGTACATCTAAGAACAAGAAGAACCCTTCTCAATACGTACCATTACAGTATCGACGTCTGGGAATGGAGAAGGAAAAGCAAGATGTGGAATCTCTCATGGTCGGACAAACTTATAGAGCTCTTTCACAGGCTATCTGCTGAGGAGATGGGAACAAATTCGCAAGCTCTATCTAGAGATGATGGCGAAAGGTCAGGAGTCAATGGTGGATCACAACATCATGGCTCTCAACATTCTTTTGCCTCTAAATTAGAAATTTTGGATCCGCTACAATGGCGAGGAAGATACAATGGGCTGGTTGTGTCAGGTTAAACAGTATTTTAAATTCCATGGGACCCCTGAAGAAGAATGTGCGGTTTTGGCATCATTCCACCTTGAGTGTGATGCTCAGTTATGGTTTCAACTACTTAAACAAGAGAGTGGTACGATTTCATGGTAGGAATTTCGAAATGGACTCCACTTGAGATATGGTCCCACTTAGTTTCATGATTTCTTTGATGAGTTAACCATGCTTCAACATAATGGATCAGTACATGACTATTAAACCCTCAAGTAAGTTACCTTCCACAAGATAGACTAGACAAACAAAGTTAGCTGCATCATTAGTGGATTGAAGGAAAGCATCAAAGCCGAGACTTAGCTGGGAGCCCAATCTTAATCAGCAGCAATCGGGTTAGCTCATTGTATGAACCACACAATTTGTCCTAGCACTGAGATATGTCTTTGTCCTATAGGGAGAACATCTCACCTAATGAGTGAAGGACATGTAATCATCCAACTCTTTCATTAGAAGGATGTCTCCGGAAGAATTGCAGGAGCGATGCACGAAGGTGCTATGCTACAATTCTAATAAAAATTTAGCCTTGGACACCATTGCAAAAAAATGTTTGTGATGGAGGCTTGTTCTAAGAAGGAAGATGGTGATGTCGTTATGGATAACGAAGTAGTTTCCAAATCATGCCCTTCAGGACATGAGCGAAAGAGTTGGATGATGTCCAACATGCACCTATTTATTTTATGTTTTATGTAATAAATAAGGGAATGCATGGACGGGTATATCACATGCAATGCCATAGAAGGAATCTAGAGTTAAGGTATAATGGGTCTCTTCGGTTGTCCAAGTCTATAGGGGTAGATTCCGTAGGTTTGGTTGGTAGAATCAAGGTTGTCATGAGTTGTCAGTAGAAGCTTTTATTTTGCCTACTTTCTTGTATTTGAATGTTGGAAGAGTGATTTAATGGGAATGAAGCTACTAGGGATGGTATGATTTGAAACCCAGCCAACACTTGTTTGCTAACTGAAGCCAGGTTTCCTTAATCAAACCTACGATTATCTTGTTATTTCCTTGTTCAACTCTCCTCCAATACATTCCAAAATCCCAGCATCATACATTCTGCTCTGTTTTCCTAGTGACACTAAGACTGTCTGTGCACCATTGTTTTGACCTTAGATCTCAAAGACCTTCTGCAGGCCGCTAATACTCTTATTAGGGTAGAGTACTCGACCAAGATATCAGGCATATCTGATTATTCTACTTGCTGATATAAATTTTCTCCTTAAGTTGCTTAGTTTTCCCTGACTTTCTAAAAAAATAGCCCACTAGTAAGACTGTTATCAATAATTAGAAGAATCTATAACATAAGTGAAAAATAGAGTCAAGACACCCCCCCCCCAAAAAAAAACCAAAAAAATACATAGATTGACACCCAGTGAACTGTTAGCCGGATTCACATCAATTCCTCCTTTCAACCAAAACAGCTAGTAAACCTTATTTCGTAACCATGACTTACCCGCCATAAATAAGAGGTTAGTTGGTTACAGACTGCATGATCTGCCCACTAAAAAGGGGAGATCAACCAACAGTGTGCTCCAGCATATGGGATTCAATTAAATCTTAGAGTGAAAATTATGGACAGAATAGTCCAGATCTGGCCAATGCAAAAGAACACTATGTTGCAGCTGTACTCGTTGTGACTCGCACTAAATTAAGCTACCCAATGGATGCTAAGTGTACAAAAAAGAAATTGGAAATAAAAGTGGTACGTGTGGACTCAAGTGAGATTAAATTGGGAAACAGCCGGTGACATTGAGAAATTATAGTTAATGTTCCCCTACTTGAGTTTAAGCAAATGTTTCAACTGCTAGAACGCAAATCAGTAACGTATAAAATTTTTCTGGACTTACTGGGCAAAGACTGCAAGGAGATCTCCTTCAGTAAGATCGAACGGGATACCACCCACAAAAACATAAGCCGAATCCTTGTATTTTGCATGCCACGAAGCATCTTCAGAAATTCCTAGTGCCGCTTCTTTGGAATTGATGTTCTGTATACGTTTCACCAATGTCAATGGATTCATTGCACTCAATGAAAAAGGGAATCCTGCACAGAGAACCCTCAATTAATCAATATTGTGTCTCAAACAATAAACTTAAAAAAAAAAAAAGGGGAACATAACTACTTGGGTGAGCAATGAACCGCTGAGCAAAGTGTAGGGCGAACCTGCTATCTGCTTTGAGAAGACCTTGAACTATTCGTCAGCCGATCTAAGCGAATCTACTGCTAACCCGAGACCGAGAAAGAATCCAAAATCGGTTATTGCGGTAGACTCATGGTGAAGGTTTGCAAACTCTGATTTGTAAAAGCACAACGTGAAGGAGAGGCCGAAAGAAACAATCTTTGTTGTGAGCTGCAAGGTGATTCTCTATGCCGCTATGGCGCGTTTGATGCGCGATTTTCAGCCTTATTGGATCGTCCTCTTCGGCTTCAGGGTTGCTTTGAGCTGTTCCGTCCCAGCCTTCATATCATGTAAGGGCTAGGCAACTAGGTGCATAGTTAGTAAGTTTGGGAACGGCAATAATTCGGGAAAAGATATGTACAGCAATTAAGCATACTATACGGTAATAGTACTTTTCAAAAATCCAGCGCAATAAAACACATACAGCAATGATACGGTACATGTTAATACGGTTGCTATGTAAAAATACAGGTTTAATATATAAGAATGAGATAAAACTGATTGTTTGCAACTAAATTCTAATCTCTCATACTTTCTTGAACACTTAAATTCAATTTGTCTTTCTAATTTGAAATCATTTTTCATTCTTCTGGATTTCTACATTTAATATTAATTAAGTTTAACATAAGAAGGGTAAGAAGAAGTTGGAATAAAGCAGATTTAGAGAGAACAAATGTTGTGGATAGGCTCATTTGTGACTCCACTTATCGGACAAATCCAACATACACAATGATGGGGGGAGGGAAAACAAAAAAGGAAAAACAAAAAGAGTGGCGGTTGCTGACCATTTATCTGTGAGAGTTTACGTTTTCTGGCTAGGACACATTTAACTGAAGTTTGTACAAATGCCTCAAATGAAATATAAGCTCTGCAAGTCCTCAACCACCCAACGAGAAAAAACAAACCCATTAGACCAGTAGGAGCCGTTGAGTTTGAAAAGAAAAATAGGAAGGTCTGGAGTCTTGAGAAATGGGATCCACCACCTGTATCTGTATGACTATAGTGGAAATAGCAATATAATGTGATCTATGATTGACATTTTACATTTAGAATGGTCACTGTGGAGCTTCCACATCTGATTTCAGCACCCAATTATCAGTTGCAGCTTTGTGGAATTGCCGATTAGCATCAGTAAGCTGCTTAGCATGGAAGAAACTGAAGCCTTGAAATTTCGTGTAGCTAATAATACTAAGAGATTCAGCACTACTGTCGACATGAGAGGAGAGGATTTGTATACAAATCTTTGCTCTTCAGGTTAGGCTAAATGAAAACTTACAGAGAAGAAAGAGACTCGCTGGCCGAAGACGTAGAAGAAGAAAGGTACCAGGGCAGGGACCCAACTCAATAGCCTTATATGGAGACTTGCCAGAGAAGAGGAACGGTAAGTTGGCCTTCCGCCGCTTTAATCGCCCTTGATAAATTTCAGCTGCCAACTGTAATCGCCTTCAAGGAAGAAGGGTTATTGATTGTTTGAGTCAAGTCAAGAGCCTCGTATGGAGACTCGTCCACTCGCTGGCCACCGCTGAGCTTGCCCGGCAACGGAGACGGAGAAGAAGGGGTTAATGGGCTAGGGTTCCAAGAATGGAGAATGGAGACTTGGGGACTTCGGGTTTCCAGTTTGGGAAAACATCTGTGGATAATAGATCTCGCGAAGAGGGGCGGAGAGGGCTTCATCTGTTGACACATGGCGGTGAGTGATCCGACGGCTGAAGATAAAACTCGGATTTGGGTCTCATAAGGCAATGGTTTTCGGGTTAAAACCGAAATCCTCTCCCTTTCAGCGGCTTCGAATCTGAAGCGAATCCCTTAAACGTATGATATATATATAATACATGTATTATTCGCATAAAATACTTTAACTTTTAAAAATCACGTTAATTATATACAAAAATACGTTCTTTCCATTTATAAGTTAATATGGAAATTTACTAACTATGATCGGTTGACATCGACAATCGAAATCGAATGAAACCGAATATTGCCTAGTGGGAGTTTATAGCTCGTACCAAATTCACTACTCACCAACTGCGCCACCCCCTTGAGTTTATTTTTTCAATATCTTTCAACATTTTTACACAACTCAATAGTGAAACCCATGATAGATAAAATTACCACCTAAGCAACTAACTGTATATATATATTATTATTATTTTTTTAACTGCAAATAAAACCAATCATTTCATATATCATACTGATAACCAAAAAAAAAACGACTAACAACTCTCTCTCAGTGGTCAAGCTAATCTACAAGCACCATTGTACGTTAGCATGTGTTTGACACAGGATGTAATCTACCAACTTCTTTTTTTTCATAACCCACAATGTTTGCCCTTTTTTTTTTTTTT